>NW_006921823.1:3616730-3620686 GCF_000298275.1 Orycteropus afer afer | reverse complement strand
TCTGTGTCTGTGTTAATTGGTTTCCCTTTTCTTTGTTGAAGAGGGTCTGTGCAATCCTTCTGCCTAGTCCGCCATCTTGCCCCACCTCCTGTATAATGGTTTTGATATGTGGCAGTGTGTGACCTCCTACTTTGTTCTTCTTCTTCAATAGTGCTTTGATTATCCGAGATCTCTTTCCTTTCCATACAAAGTTAGAGATTGGTTTTTCCATATCCTTAAAGAATATTGACGGGATCTGGATTGGTATTGCATTGAATGTATAGATTGCTTTGGGTAGAATTGACATTTTTGCAGTGTTCAATCTTCCTATCCACAAGTATGGTATGTTCTTCCATTTATGTAGATCTCTTATGGTTTCTTGAACTAGATTTTTTTATAGTTTTCTTTGTACAGGTCTTTTGTGTCCCTGGTAAGATTTATTCCCAAGTATTTATTTATTTATTTATTTGGTAGCTATTGTAAATGGTATTGATTTCCTTATTTATTTTTCAGCAATCTCTTTGCTGGTGTACAGGAATCCAACTGAGTTTTGGATGTTGATCTTATATCCTGTCACGATGCTAAATCTCTCAATTAGTTCCAGTAGACTTTTAAGTGAGTCTCTTGGGTTTTCTAGGTATAGGATCATATCATCAGAAAATAGGGATAGTTTGAATTCTTTCTTACCATTTTGGATGCCTTTGATTTCCCTTTCTTGCCTTATGGCCCTGGCTAGGACTTCCAGTACAGTGTTGAATAGAAGTGGTGATAGAGAGCATCCTTCTCTGGTTGCTGTTCGCAAGAGGAATGATTTCAGTCTCTCTCCATTGAGAATAATGTTGGCTGTTGGTTTTCCATAAATGCCCTTTATTATGTTGAGGAATATCCATTCTATTCCTATTTTGCTGAGAGTTTTGATCACAAATGGGTGTTGGATTTTATCAGATGCCTTTTCTGCACAAATTAATAAGATCATGTGGTTCTTCTCCTTTGTTTTATTTATGTGGTGGATGATGCTGATTGTTTTTCTAGTGTTGAACCATCCCTGAATACCAGAAATGAACCACACTTGGTCATAATGAATTATTTCCTTGATATGTTGTTGGAGTCTATTGGCTAGGATTTTGCTGACAACTTTTGCGTCTATATTCATGAGAGATGTTGGTCTGCAGTTTTCCTTTTGAGTGATATCTTTGCTTGGTTTTAATATCAAGTTATGCCTGCTTCATAAAATGAGTTAGGGAGGATTCCATCTTTTCCTATGTTTTGGATTCGTTTGAGTAGGATTGGCATCAATTCTTCTCTGAATATTTGGTAGACTTCTCTGTGAAATCGTCTAGGCCAGGACTTTTTTCAGTTGGTAATTTTTTTATGATGTGTTCAATTTCTTCTTTTGTTATGGACCTATTCAACTTTTCCACATCAGTCTATGTTAGTTTAGGTTAAGTGTTGTGTTTCTAGAAATATGTCCATTTCTTCCAAATTTTCAAATTTGTTGGAGTACAGTTCTTCATAGTTTCCTGACATTACCCTTTTTTATTTCGGTTGGTTCTGTTGTGATGTCACCTGTTTCATTTCTTTGTGTTATTTGTATTCTCTCCCTCTTTCCTTTGTTAAATTTGCCAGTGGTTTGTGAATTTTATTGATCTTTTCAAAAAACCAACTTCTGGTCTTGTTAATTTTTTTCTGTTGCCCTTCTGTTTTCTGTTTCTTTGATTTCTGCTTGAATCTTGATTATTTCCTTTCTTCTGATGACTTGTAGACTTCTTTTGTTGTTCTTATTCTAATTGTTGGAGATGTTGGTATAAAATGTTGATTTTGACTCTTTCTTCTTTTTTGATGTGTGCATTTATTGCTATAAATTGGCCTCTGATCACTGCTTTTGATGTTTCCCAAAGATTTTGGTATGTTGCATTTTCATTCTTGTTTGATTCAAGGAATTTTTGAATTTCAATTTTTGTTTCTTCTCTTACCCAGTCTTTCTCAAGGAGAGTGTTGTAGAGTTTCCCTGTGTTTACACTTTTTTCCATTGATCTTCCTATTGTTGATTTCTAATTTGATAGTATTATGATCTGAGAAGATGCTTTGCAGTATTTCAATGTTTTTAAATTTATTAAGGCTTGCTTTATGGCCTAACATATGGTCTATCATGGAAAATGTTCCATGTGCACTGGAAAAGAATGTATATTGTACTGTTGTTGGGTGAAGTGCTCTGTAGATGTCTATAAGGTCAAGTTTGTGGATTGTATTGTTTAGCTTTTCTGCATCTTTGTTGAATTTCTTTCCAGTTGTTCTATCTTTCATTGAATGTGGTATATTAAAGTCTCCCACTATGACTGTGGAGTCATCTGTTTGGTTTTTCAACTCTTTTAAAGTCTGATTTATATATTTGGGGGCTCTTTCATTGGCTCCATAGATATTTATTATGGTTATATTGTCATGTTCAATTGATTCTTTAATCATTCTTTGTTGTCTCGTATGGTGGTTTTTGTCTTAAAGTCAATTTATTCAGAAATTAATATTGCCACTCCTGCTCTCTTACAGTTGCCATTTGTTTGATATGTCTTTTTCCAACCTTCAATTTTTAGTCTATTTTTGTCTTTGTCTCTAAGGTGTGTCTCTTGTAGACAGCATATTGATGGGTTTTGATTTCTTATCCAATCTGCAACTCTCTGTCTCTTTAGTGGTGCATTTAATCCATTAACATTCTGTGTAATTATTGACAAGTATGAATAGGTTGCTGTAATTTTCTTATGTGTTTTTTAATGGTGTTCTTGGTTTCGTTTCCATATAATTTGCTGTACTGAGTTCATGATATTTATGAATCATGTTATCATTTCCTTTGTTGCTATTGTTTTAGTATTTGCTAAATATTTGTGCTTCTCTCTTTTTATTGTGATGTGAAGTTTTCTCATTTTTCTTTGAGGTTACCCTGTGATTTATAATTTTTTTCCCCTAGTTTAGAACAGTCCATTCTATCTTGCAACTCTCTTGACTTCCTCACCATTAGAAGTGCTGTAACTACACTATTTTTTCCCTCTTTTTGATTTGTAGTTGTCCTCATTTGCCAATTGATGTCTCTGGTTCCCTCTTTACAATCTTGTAAGCTTATTTTGCTTTGGACACTTCCATAACTAGGTTGGTTTCAAGGTTATCTTCAGATTTTGTATCATTTCTAATTTTTCATTTATTTTGTTATTTTGCTCTTGTATTTTCTTCTGAAATTGTTCTAGGGTTTTGTCTATGTTTTCCTTAAGTTTGTAAGTGTTTTCCTCAATCTGTCTCTCAATCCTTTGAAGGTACCTAAATATATAATTCTTTTGAATCCCTTATCAGGGAGTTCCAATGCTGCTTCTTCTTCAGGGACATGTTCTAGTTTGTATCCTGCTCCCTTGTTGCTACTGCTTTATCTTGCTTTTTGTGTGGATTGTGATGGTCTGTTTTCTTCAAGACATTTTAACACTGTTGTATTTAGATCTCTGTTAACTGTTTGTCAAGAGCCAGATAAGGATGATTCAGGATATAGTTGGTGGTTGTTTATCATTGGCCATTTGGTGGAGAAAGAGGTGGTGGCTCTCACTCAGTAAGTGGAGTTGCAAATGGTGCAGGTGTGGTTTTGTCATATGGGTATGGTTGCTGTCTCCTGCTCAGTTAGACAAAAACAATAATCTAAAAGCCATCAAAAAAGTAAAAGAAAGTGGACAAAAATTACACCACATAACACACAGGAATAATCACCAAGGAAAAGAAAACAAACAAAACAAAACAAAACAAAAAATAAAAATACTTGCAATGTCAGGGGAGGGAGCAATAAGAGAAAAGAGATAGAGTAGGAGAATAATGAAGAAAAATGGGAGAACTTCAAAAAAAAAAAAAACAAGGAATGGGGTTAATCATGAGAAAGAAAAAAATGGGATCCAGGAACAAGGAAGAGAGAAAAACTGAAATTTAGAACCTAATAAGAAAAAGATGAAATA
>NW_006921823.1:3613439-3616630 GCF_000298275.1 Orycteropus afer afer | reverse complement strand
AAAAAAAAAAAAACAAAGGGAAAAAAAGTCTGGGCAGGGTGGTGCAGAGCACCCAGGCTCCATTGGAGCACACAGACTGGGATGGAATTCCTGCCAGCCTGGAAGGTGGATGGGAGTGAGGGATGGCCACACCTCCAGTCACCACAAGAGTGTAGGGTATAAGAGTAACAAGGGGGATCTTGCACCTTTCCAGTCATTAGTGTCCAGAATGTTCATATGGTTCTCAGAACGTGGAGCCTATCCTTAGGTCCCTGGAATCTGAGAGAATGCTGTCACTTCAAATATCCAAAATGATTGAACTTCTTGTAAACATTCAAAATGGCTGCTCCCTCCGGACAGGCAAAAGTCCACAGCTCAGCCTGTCTCACTCTTTCCTGCTTCCCCTTTTATTAACCAGGCACCAGTGCAGTCCTCCCTGCAGCCTCTGCCTAGCAGGGCTGATTTTTAGGTAAATTCTTAGTTCTTAACTCCACTTAGCAATATCCAAGCTGTCTATGTCATCAGGATCACTGACAGCCCACAGCTCCATATATCTCCTTTTTCAGTGTTTTCATGTATGTTCTTCTACTAGTTGGAGTTTAGTCTACTTCTGTATCCTTCCTTTCAAAGATCAAGGCTCCAGGATTATCTTCTGTATCTGTGTTAATTGGTTCCCCTTTTCTTTTTTGAAGAGGGTCTGTGTAGTTTATCTGCTTATTCTGCCATTTTACTTTTACCTCCCCCTGTGGCAATTTTGAAAGAGAAAGCTATCAGATTGTCAACAAGCACTTGAGAAGTTTCAGGTGTTATTTGGGTTGGTGAGGAAATCCAAAAATGGTTCTAACTGCACAAGGCAGGGTTCTATCTGCCCTGCCCCCAGAAGTGGCCTCCCTTTGGCCTGCTGAGATGTAAATTTTGGTACATCACACAAGTTTCACTATGAGGGTGGTCATTATTAGCAGGAGCCAGGTTTGTTGTTTTGAAAACTTTGAAGGGCCTGAAAGACTGAGCCTACTCCTATTCACATAGTGGGGCTCCTGGTGCCTCCATGGTTGGGACCACTGGTTACAGGGTGCAGTTTTCACACCCATAGCAGTACCTGCATTTCATCTGTACCTGGAAATTTGGTAGAAATGCAAATTCTTGGGCCCCATCCCATAGCTACTGAATCAGAAACTCTGGGGATGGGACTCAGCAATCTGTATTTAACAAACCCCTGCCCAGGTGATTCTGATGCATCTTAGAATTTGAGAGGGGTGGTGATCAAAGAGAGAGCGAGGAGAGTGATCAGGATTACAGAGATGATGCCAAATCTTTGTAGACTAAAACTTTGATATGAGGAAAGAAAAGAGCTATTTTTGTTCTGTACTTTAATTGTACAGAAAATACACTATTTTTTAGGGTAATTATCTGTTGTTGTTAAGTGCCATTAAGTCAGCTTCAACTCATGGTGATTCCATGTACAAAAGAACAAAATATTGTCTGCTACTGTGTCAATTCAAGTTGAAGTTGAAACACAATTAAAACAAGTTCATAAGAGCCAAAATATGACCTTAAATATGTCCTTCCTGAATTTAGAGACCATCTAAAGAATAGATTTGATGCATTGAACACCAATAACTGACAAACAGAGGAATTGTGGGATGACATCAAGAACATGATCCATGAAGAAAGCAAAAGGTCATTAAAAACACAGGAAAGGAAGAAAAGAGCAAAATGGGTCAGAAAAGACCCTGAAATTTGCCCTTGGGTGGAGAATAGCTAAAGCAAATGGAAGAAATGAAAAGATAAAAGAGTTGAACAGAAGATTTCAAAGAGCAGCTCAAGAATACAAAGTCAATTATTATAATGAAATATGCAATGACCTGGAGTTAGAAAGCTAAAGGAAAAGATCATTTTTGACATTT
Organism: Orycteropus afer afer; assembly: GCF_000298275.1. Classification (NCBI taxonomy): domain Eukaryota; kingdom Metazoa; phylum Chordata; class Mammalia; order Tubulidentata; family Orycteropodidae; genus Orycteropus; species Orycteropus afer. The sequence goes on along the minus strand of NW_006921823.1, from coordinate 3,614,744 downwards.
CTCAAGCTGAACAAACTGAGGAAAAATTTAAGCCTCAGGTTCTGGTAAGATGGCGGACTAGGCAGAAAGACTGCACAGACCTTCTTCAACAAAGGGAAACCAATTAACACAGGCACAGAAGATAATCCTGGACCCTTGAGCCTTGAAGGGAAGGGTATAGAAGTGGACTAAACCCCAACTAGCAGAAGAATTTGCATGAAAATACCAAAAAAGGAGATAGATGGAGCTGCGGTCCGGCAGCCATCCTGAGTGATCCTGACGGCACAGCACAAAGAGCTTGGAGATTCCTGAGGGGTGGTAGGACCTAAGAATTGACCTAAAAATCATCCCTGCTAGCCAGGGACTGCATGGAGGACTGCTCTGGTGGCTGGGGAATAAACAGAGAAGGTGAAGAGAAATGCAGGCTAAGCTGTGGACTTTTGCTGGTCCAGAGGGTGCCGCTATTTTGAATGTTTTAAAGCAGCTTGACTATTATGCATATTTAAAGAGACAACATTCTCACAGATTCCTGGGGCTTAAGAACACATTCTGCATTCTAGCAACCCCAGAGACACTCAGGCCCTGCAAGACTGAAAAGGTACGACATTCCTCTTGTTACTCTTATACCACACACCTGCTTGGTGAACAGAGGTTCAGCCATCCCCCACTCCCACTTACCTTCTGGGCCCACAAGAATTCCATAACAGTCTGTGTGCTCAGACGGAGCCTGGGTGACCTGCCCTGTCCTCCACCGAAATTTTTTCTCTTTTTTTATTTTTTTCTTTTTCACTTTCTTTTTTCCGGTGATTATGTTACTTGTATTTGTCTGTTTTAAAGCAACTATAATTATTAATACTTTTGTCCTTTTTACTATTATACTTAATCTTCCCTTCCCAGGTCCTAGTTTTCAGCAATTTTCATTTCCCTGTTCCTGGTTGAAATTTTTTTAAGTTTCTTTCGCCACTTTTTCCTAATGGTTAACCCTGTTTCTTGTTGTTCTTTTTGCATTTTTCCCATTTTTTTTCCTTCAATATTCACCTTCTCTACATTTTTTCTCTTAGTGCTCTATATTCAGATATTACAGATTTTCTTGTTTCTTCTTCTTCTTTTTCCTTTTTTTTTTTTTTTTCTGGTTACTATTCCTGTGTAAATAAATGGTGTGATTTTTGTCCATGTGCTTTTAGTTTTTTGATGGTTATTCAATTGTAATTTTTTTCTGAGTGGGAGACAGCAACAGTCCCCATAAGACACAACTACACCCACACCTCCTGCAACTTCACTTACTGAGTGAGAGCCACTACCTCCTCCACCAACAGGTCAGTGATA
>NW_006921823.1:3607598-3608055 GCF_000298275.1 Orycteropus afer afer | reverse complement strand
CACTACGGAAGTAGATTGCCCCATCTTCCTTCCAAGGAGTGGCTGGTGGGTTTGAACCAGCCTTTTTGTTAGCAGTCAAGTGTCTTAGGCACTACACTATCAGAGCTCCCTCCATTTACAACAGCTACCAAAAAAATAAAATAGTTGGGAATAAATCTTACCAGAAACACAAAAGACCTGTACAAAGGAAACTATAATAAACTACTTTAAGAAACCATAAAAGATCTATATAAATGGAAGAACATCCCATGCTCATGGATAGGAAGATTGAACATTGTGAAAATGTGAGTTCTACCCAAAGCAATCTATACATTCATTGCAATTCCATTCCAGATCTTATCAACATTTTTTAGGGATATGAAAAAACCAATCACTAACATTATATGGAAAGGAAAGAGACCTTGGATAATCAAAGCACTATTGAAGAAGAAAAACAAAGTAGGAGGTCTCACACTGC
>NW_006921823.1:3588442-3606303 GCF_000298275.1 Orycteropus afer afer | reverse complement strand
AGGGAAGGGGAGGGAACGCTGTAGATAGATAGAGATAAGTATTGATTTGGGTGAAGAGAAGGGCAATGTACCAAATGTGAGTGACCAATATGGCAACATTGAGGATGAGAAAGACAGAGAGAGATGCATGGGAGGTACAGACAACAAAGATGAACCCTTTTGCACATGCAGTACTGCATTGTCAGTGAAGGCAAACATGGGTATAAAGATGGATAGATGGGTGGACAGGCTGAACTATTAGGTATGTCTATGAAATGTGGAGCATATCCAAGAACATGTATAGGGTTGGTAGACAATGGTCCAAGTTTATGTGAATGATCAGAATTCTCAGGTATATAGTAGAGCTGACAGGGGCAAGGTTGTGGTCACTGCTTGGTCATAGCCAGCTACCCAGAGGGAACAAGTAGTTAAACATGTGGGCTAGAAGGATGCACATCTATACAGAAATGGATAACTTATCTCCATTCCAATGGTTGTTGTTGACCTGAGATTAGCCTTTCCTTCTTTCTTAGTCAAAAGCTTTCATGATGGATAATATATACTTTACCATTCAATATTCTTTGTCAGCACCACAATCCAAATATATCAGTTCTTTTGTGGACTTCCTTATTATTGCTCAGTTCTCATATGCATATGAGACTATTGAAAATACTAAGGCTTGGGTCAGATGCACCTTAGCCTTCAAAGTGACATCTTTGCTTCTTAACACCTTGAAGAGGTCTTTTGTAACAGATTTACCCAGTGTAATATGATGTCTGATTTCTTGACTGCGGCTTCCATGGGTATTGATTGTGGATCTAAGTAAAATGAAATCCCTGACAACTTCAATCTTTTCTCCATTTATTGTGATGTTGCTTATTGGTCCATTTGTTAGGATTTTTTTTTTTTTTTTTAATGGTGAGATGTAATCCATACTGAAGCCTGTACTCTATGATCATCATCAGTAAGTGCTTCAACTTTTCTTCACTTTCAACAAGCAAGGTTGTGCAATCTGCACATGGCAGGTTGATAATGAGTCTTCCTCCAATCCTGAGGCTGTGTTCTTCTTCACATAGTCAACCTTCTTGGATTATATGCTCAGCATGCAGATTGAATAAATATGGTGAAAGGATACAATCCTGACATATGCCCTTCCTGATTTTAAACCATGCTGTATCTTCCTGTTCTGTTTGAATGACTGCCTCTTAGTCTATGTATGGGTTCCTCATGAGCACAATTAAATGTTCTGGAATTCCCATTCTTCACAAAGTTGTCCATAATTTACTATGATCCACACAGTCAAAGCCTTTGCAGAGTCAATAAAATACAAGCAAACATTTTTCTGGTGTTCTTTGCTTTCAGCCAGGATCCATCTGACATCACCAATGAGGTCCCTCATTTCACGTCCTTTTCTGAATCTGGCTTGAAATTCTGGCAGTTTGCTGTCAATAAATTGCTGTAACCATTTTTGAATTATTTTCAGCAAAATTGTACTTGCATGTGATATACATGATACTGCTCAATAATTTCCACATTCTGTTTAATCACCTCTCTTTGGAACAAGCACAAATATGGATCTCTTTCAGTCAGTTGGCCAGGTAGCTGTCTTACAAATTTTTTGACATAAATGAGTGAGCACCTCCAGCACTGCACCCATTTGTTGAAACATCTCAATAGGGATTCCATCAATTCCTGGAGCCTTATTATTTTGCCAATTCCTTCAGGGCAACTTGGACTTCTTCCTTCAATATCATTAGTTTCTGATGATATGCTACCTCCTAAAATGGTTGAACATAGAGTTTTAAAATTTAAATGAGATAAAACAAGAGCTTAGAACAATGCACGTGAAAAATGGCAGGAAGTAAAATTAGCCATTTTTCTCTTCATTCCACATTGCCACTACCAAGAAGGATTTTCTGAAGCAGCAACAACTAGTGTGAGCTCTCCCTTTGAGTTAGTTATTCTTGACCCCAGTGCAATGTAGTGATACCCAAAACATATGCAGATCAGAAGTAAGGCAGAGAGATACCCAGCAGAGGTGCTCAGGGAGGAAAGGAGATAAAAGCCTAAAGTGTCAGCTCACTTCTCCTGAATAGCTGTCTCTGTCCTGTAAGCACTGCTGAAGATATCATTACAATGTCATGATTTTTGTACTCATTTACCTCATATAAGGGTCTCATGCAGATGCTAACCAAAAGGTCAATTGTTCAAACCCGGTAGCTGCTCCATTGAAGAAACATGAGGCAGTCTGCTTTCCTAAAAATTTACAACCTTGTAATCCCAATGGAGGCCACTGAGAATTGGAATCAACTCAATGGTAATGAGTGTATTTTTGTTTTTCTTTAAGGATCTCAAAGCCACTCAAAAACAGACTGGGATATTTTGGAATATAAAGTGGTAACTGCAGAGAAATTCATTCTCATATCCATAAGCAAACCACATAAAAATGAAAAAGTGAAAACATGGAAGAAAATCACTTTTTGGCCATTTTTCCAGGTCCCTAGAACCACTCATTGGTGTAATTAACCAGCAAACCAACAAATTTGTTACCAAAAAGCACATAGGTGGCTATTGGGTCCTGTCATTTAAATAATTTCCATTAATGCGGAGTTTGAATGCTAATCAGCTTTTTTTTTTTTTTTAATTGTGATTTGGTTGAAAGTTTACAGAGCAAATTCACTTTCCATACAGCAGTTCATGTACACTTTGTCTCATGACATTGACCACAATTTACCACAATGTAACAGTTCCCCTCCCACTTCCTCTCAATAGTTATCCCTGTGTCCATCCCTCCATGCACTCCTGCCTCCTGAGCTGTCTCCCTGTGTATAAACAGCCCTTCTTTCTCCCATGATTGTTCTCACCAAGGAGTGTATCTACCTCAGGTAAATGTTCAACTAATATGCCTGTCTTTCATTTGGCTGGAAGCCACAGGTGTGAGTTTAATTCCAGACCTGAAGGGCAGCTAGGGGCCATAGTCTCAGTGGTTCCACCAGGCTCTATCAGACCAGCAAACTTGGTCCCCTCTTTTTTTTCCAAAATGATTTTGAGTTTTGTTCCACATTGTTCTCCCTCTCTATCCATGATCTCCTTCATAGATCCCCCTCCAAGCGGTTGACAGTGGTAGCTGGGCACCATCTAGTTCTTCTAGTCTCATAGTCATAATTAGCTTTTTTTGAAAAAGAAAAAAAAATCCTCTTTTGCAAAGAAGAGTTGAAAAAAATGTTAAATCCCAGGCTATTAGTAGGATGGTGATTGTACACTCCTTCCTCAAACCTCTTCTTATGCAAAACCATTGACAACATTTGAAAAAGAAAAATGTAAAATCTGTGTGTGTATGGCTGGTGATGAGGTTAAAGAGCAGTAGTGTTCATGATGAAGCCAGGCTGGTAGCATCGAATAAGACATATATAAGCAATATTGGAGCCCCTGATCAAATTCTTTTGGAGTCCCTGGGTGATGCAAATGGTTAAGCACTCTGCTACTAACCAAGGAGTTGGAAATTCAAATCCATACAGAACATTCTGGAAGAAAGGTCTGGCAATCCACTTCTAAAAGTCCATTGCCAAAACAAACAAACAAACAAACAAACACTTGTGGAACACAGTTATACTCAGACATATGGTGTTACAGTGAGTCAAAACTCTGTGGCACTTTTTTTTTTTTTTTTTTTTTTTTTACAACTCCTTACAGTGAGCAAAACATTGCTCTCTTTCAGGGGCAGGAGATTCAGGACCTTGCTTCTACCAGCTGACATTCCTTTAGATTATTTATCTAAAAGCAATAGTGAAACTTATCATGATTGCTGCTGACACACTAGGGTGAGTTTTCTGGTGATACACAAGTTCTTACTTAAATTGATTTAAACTGTTTAGTGAAAATTACTGTATAACTCCAAGGTAGCATTATACATTTGTATAGCAGCACACTTGCTGTGTATTTTCTCTGTAAACAAATCCATAGAAGAAACGGATATGTGTGTTATGGACCATTAAAAATAAACGAGGCAAAAACAATTAGTTTGTATATAATTATTTGTATGCCCATGAAATTGTGTATTGTATATGTATCCTCTTGTAATTGTGATTCAGCAAAAGAGATTCCTGTGTGTATATCTTCTGAAACCTGGATTTTAGCACCCACTCCTATGTAATGGTGCAGTGACTCTGGGCAAAACATTTCCCTTCCTTTGGGCCTCAATTTTTCAATGGGTAAAGTCAGAACTAGACAGATTGTAAGGCCCCTTTGAGCTCAGGAGCTTATGTTTTGTAGGCCCGTCTTCTTGCCCACTATCCATTTGAAAACTGAGGCTATTTTCTCCACAGTCACTGGAAAGAACTGCAGATTTATAGTTCAGCCCACAAACATAAAGAATTTCTTTATCAAAAACATACCTTTAACCCATTTCCTCTCAGTCAAAGCATCACATCCTAAATGGAAATTGGTACATAAAATGTAACAAATGGGTTTCAATAAGGAGAGAAAGTGAGAAGTTCAGATAACAGAAGGTAAGAGTTTAAGTGATAGAGCATCTAATGATCAGAATCCATACGTAGCAAAATTTAGTGCTCCATATACTGCTCTTAGCTTCAATTTTCTCCTCTGGAAAATGCATAGGCACCATCCTCTGATATCAGCCGTGCATGTTTAGTGCATGGGGAAAAAAATCATTTAAGTTTTGCCTAAAGAATTCTTGGATGAAACAGTTTGGTAGTTCCACAAAAAGTTAAACATAGAACTACCATATTACCAGCAGTTCCACTCCTAGGAATACACCCAACAGACTTACAAGGAAGGACACAAACAGATACATGTGCACTAATATTCATTGCAACATTATTCACAATAATCAAAGGTAGAATTAATGCAAGTGTCCATTGTCAAGCAAATGAATAAAAAATATGGTATATATCCTACTACCGTTGAGTCAATTCTGATTCATGGCAACCCTATAGGACAGAGTAAAACTGCCTCATAGGGTTTCCAAAGCTATAAACCTTTATGGAAGCAAACTGCCACATCTTTCTCCCACGGAGTGGCTGGTGAGTTCGAACCAGTGACTTCTTGGTTAGCAGCTGAGTTCTTTAACCACTGCACCATTAGGGTTCCTTATGGTATATACCAAAACCAAACCAAACTCAAATGCCTTAGGCACTATGCCACCAGAGCTCCCTTATGGTATATACATACAATGAATTATTACTCAACCATAAAGAGAGATGAAGAACTGATACATAACAGGACATAGATGAGGCTTGAAAGTATTATGCTGAGTAACATAAATTAGACATAAAAGGACACTATTGTATAATCTCACTTACATAAAATATACGGAATAGTGGAATTGATAGAATCAGAAGTAGATTAGTAATTATCAGGGTCTGGAGGGGAATGGAGAGTTACTGTTTAAGAGGTACTGAGTTTCTGTTTGAGTGATGAAAAACTTTTGGAAATGGGTAGTGGTGAGGCAAACACAACGTGATAAATGTAATTAATGTCACTGAATTGTACACTTAAAAATGCTTGAAATGGCAAACATTTTATATATTTTACCACAATTAAAAAAGAAAAAGAATTATTGGTTATGAATGGAAGGAGAAGCCTAACCCTCTGCCAATTAATGCTCTTGAGTCCTTGATATTTAGCCATTGACTAAAATTCAAATGTAACAGTGTTTAGGACCATTTCCTTTTGGAGATAATTGAAAGACACAGAGATCAGAGAACAAGCCATAAGCTCTGTTGCAGGGGAAAGCTAGATTGGAGTGTGTGAGTTAGATGGGCATCCACCACACCCATAATGCTCAGGCTTGAATTATTCAGACTTATCAACTCACTTATTTTGGACACATCATCAGGAAAGCCCAAACACTACAAAAAAGATATCATGTTTGGTAAAGTAGAAAGTCAGCAATGGTGAGGGGAACCTTCAGTGAGAGAGACTGACATATGGCCACAACAGTAGACTGAAACATACTAGCAATTATGCAGATGGCAATGGACTGGACAACTGTTCATTCTGAATACATAAGGTCTGAGTCAGAGCTTACTCAATGGCAGCTAACAACAATGACAGCTAGCAGTATACCAGGCATAGCCCTCTGCAGGGCTGGGCTGCACTTCTGTGAGGGGAGGCAGATCTGAAGAGGGAAGTTCAGACCACATATCTGAATAGTCACTCCCAGGAGAGATGAGTGGTGTGTGGGAAGGAGGCCTTCATACTCCACAAGAAAACACAAGTTCAGGAAAACAAAAAGTTTCCCTTTGGCCCTGTCTTAATTTCCTGCCATTTGGCTTGGCCATGCCGGCCCAGACCTCTTGCTGTATCAATTTCAATGTCCTGTATTATGTGTGTACAGATTCCCTGAGAGATGAATCCTCCTTCTTCGTGTTCTTTGCCATCCTACCTTGATGTCCCCTTGTGTGGTACCCTCTGTCCATGCATGCTTCCTGCTGAATTCTTTACCTTATACATATTGGCTCATCTTTGCAGACATAGCCTGCTGGGATATAGACAGCACATGGTAGATTTCTTTATGATTCAATTTAAGCAGTTTTAAGAAGGGAGTGGACTAATTCTTTCTGTTTATATTTAATTATATTTATTTGTATTTATGAATATGACAGATAGGTTTAGTCTTAGGTCAACCATTTTATGATATTTTGTCTTAAGGCTTCCATTTTTATCTCTGCAATTTGATGGCTGTTTATTTTTTGTATGGATGCTTTCATGTGTCTGATTTCTTGCTGGAAATCTGGGAGTCATCTGCTTAACTTTAGTTCATCTTTTGGTTAACTGCATATCTTTATAGACTAGTTGTAAGCTTCAATTTCTTGGATTTTAACCCAGGAGATGTCTGACAATATCTCTTGACTCTAGAACAGATAAGGAAAGCTTCCATATATTCTGCCATTTTCTCTCCCCGTCCTGTCTTCACTGTCATTAATTATATGATGAATTTCACCCTCTGTTACTTTATAACACTTGCATTTCATTCTATAACCACCATTCCCTTAATCTCATACAATTTCGTTTGAGTTATATTGCCCAATTTTTTTCAACACAACTTTTCTGTTTATCTCTTGGTTTTCTGTAGTCCCTCATTTCTTTCCCCTCTCAAAGAGTTCAGGAGTTTTTTTATTATTATTTTTTCTTTGTTTAAAATTTGTTTGTATCATTTTTGTGTGTGTGTCTGTGTGCCTGATTGTGATTCAATAACAAATAATCTGGGTCCAATTTTTCATTTCTTAAAACTTCTCTATTATATCTTTCCATTTTCTCAATTGAATGGTGCCATAGAGAAAGTCTGCCATCAGCCTAGTGGAAAATCTCTGTTCCAGGAGATTTATTTTGTTTGGGAGGGTGGGGATGGATACCCAACAGATTCTGTTTTTATATGTAAAAGGCAATTATTATTAACAGTCTATACTCCAGGGTTAACTATTCTGTATCTACTTTTCCTCAACCATTTTTGAATTATCTTTAGCCAAATTTTATTTACAGTTGCAGCAGTATATTGACAGGGATCTTGAAGAAATGCAAGCTGGGTTCATGGAATGAGGGAAACCATTGCTGATGTCAGATAAATCTTGGCTGAAAGCAAAGAATACCAGAAAGAAGTGTTTAATTGACTATGCAAAGACATTCGACTGTGTGGTTCATAACAAACTACAGATAGCTTTGTGAAGAATGGGAATTCCAGAACACTTAATTGTATTCATGAGGAACCTGTACATAGATTAAGAGGCTGTTGTTTGAACAGAACAAAGGAATACTGCAAGGTTTAAAATCAGGAAGGGTGCTTGTCAGGGTTGTTTCCTTTCACCACACTTATTCAATCTGTATGCTAAGCAAATAATCCAAGAAGGTGGACTATATGAAGAAAAATGTGGTATCAGGATTGGAGAAACTCAATAACAACCTATGATATGCAGATGACACAACTTTGCTTGCCGAAAGTGAAGATGACTTGAAGCACTTACTGATGAAGATCAAAGACTGTAGTCTTCAAGATGGACTACACTTCAGCATAGGAGCTCTGGAAGTGTAGTGTCTAAGGCACTTGACTGCTAACCAGAAGGCTGGCGGTTCAAACCTATCAGCCACTCCTCAGAAGGCAGATGAGGCAGTCTACTTCCGTAGTGATACTGCCTCGGAAACCCCATCTTTCTAAGCACAGCTATGAATATATGCTCTTGAATTCCAGAGTTCTTTTAAAAATTGATGCTACATTTAATGTTATATGTTTGAATACTGTCACATTAGCTGAGATTCCAGGTCACAATCTCCATAATGTTATTCAAGGAAAATATAGCCAGATAATTTGGCTGTGAAAATAAATCTCTCAATTAAATCCTTACTTGATTCCAAGTAGTCTTAAATAAGTAACTATCTAACATTCAATTTTGCTTTCACCCTGGTACCATCCAGTCTCAGGGTGTTGTCTCCTTGGAGAACAGATGCTTTCAGGGAGAACCATGCACTCCCCTCCTTCCCCACCTGCCAGAATCAGTGTTCTTATTTATTTGTACTTCCCACTCCCCGCCCCCCCCCCCCGTCTTTTGGTTACCTAGCGCTGCTCTGACAAGAATATACTACAAATGGAATAGCCTTAAGAAACAGGAGTTTATTCTTACAATTTGAAGGCTTTAAGTCCAAATTCAATTTGCCAGGCTCAGGGGTTGTGTGAAAGCCCCTCAACCTTTTGGGCTTTACCTCTGCCTCTTGCTCCCAGCCCACTGAAGCCAGAGGCATCTCTTCACTCAGGCAGCTAGTGGTTGCTAAGGCTAACAAACCCAAGGTCGACAAATAAAATGGCACAATCTTAATGTTACCAAATCACATAGCAGGCCATTAATTCAAGTCCATCAAAAGTCCCAAGGCTGGCAGAGCATGTCAGACTGCTGAACAACAACACAGCTACATGCAAGGTTCAAGCGTGCCATAAGCTAGAGACTATTCCCAAGGCTTCTCCGTACATGCAGGAAGCAGACCACATTCCTAAGGCAGCTACTCAGCTGCTTGTGGTAGATCCCACCATGGAGATGATTGCCAGTTTCATCATGGGGAATACTATATCCAGCTGCTCAGCCACTCAACCAGGCCTAGCCAAGTTGACACACAAACTTAACTACCGTACCATGTAAAATATACACAATAAAAGCAGCTCCCATTCCAGAGTCTCTAGACATAATGATCAGTAACATTGGTTACATTGATTACATTGTTCACATGTGTCAGCATTCTCATTATTTCTATTCTAGTTGTTTCACTTCCATTTGCTTAATCACCCTGCCCCTCAACCTTTTCATTTGTGCTGTAAATAGCTGTTGAAACTTTATCTTATGTTGCTGTTGTTATGTGTCCTCGAGTCGGACCCAACTCATAGCAACCCCTCCTTGGGTTTCTGAGGCAGTATCACTGCGGAAGTAGATTGCCCAAACTTCCTTCTCAGGAGTGGCTGGTGGGTTTGAACCGCTGGCCTTCTGATTAGTAGTCAAGTGCCTTAGACACTATACCACCAGAGCTCCACTTTATCTTATACAAATATATATATATATTTTTGAAGAAACTTAATTGTCAGGGATGATAATCTTTACTCTTTGGGCTAATCTGTTATTTAATTTAAAGGTGACTTCAGTGGATAATTTCAATTCAAAGATTGCAGAGTAACTCAGGGCCATAGTCTTGGGAACTCCTCAAGCCTCAATAGGTTTACTAAGTCTGGATTCTTTAAGAATTTGAAATTCTGTTCAATATTTTTCTCTCTTTTTGTCAGAATTCATCTATTAGGTTCCTGATCAGAATGTTCAGTAGTGGTACCTGGGCATCAGTTCTGGTCTCAAGGTGCAGGAGGCAGTGGTTCATGTAACAATTAGTCCTGTAGTCCAGTTCCTTCTCTAAACCTTGGGTTGATTTCTCTTTTGTTCTAGATGAATAAAGATCAATACTTGTATCTTAGATGTCCCCTTGTAAGCTTTTAAGACCTCAGAAATTACTCACCATACTGGGAGGTAAAATATAAACATTAGTAACTATATTACACCAATTGACTGGCTAGTCCCATGAGACCATGGCTCTAAGCCCCCAAACCAAGAGAACTAACCCTGTGATGTGATTAGTATGTGTTATTAATATCAGCATCTGTAGTCCACCCATCTTTTTTTAATCATTTTTATTGTTTCAAAACCTTATACAGTATAGCATTTGATGATTCATTGCTTTCCCTTATGTACAACTTCTTCACATGAGTTACATCATTCATGCTGTACCAACTTCCCCCATATTAAATGCCATCTTTCCCATTTCTCTAAAGAAAAAGTGACCACTACCTAAGGAGTATTTCTCACTCCTTCCCACCTTTGTTGTTGTTGGTGTTGTTACTTTATATACATTATTTATATTTATCTATTCATGTCATTTCATAAAAATGAGAACATACAGTATTTGTTCTTTTGTGATTGGCTTATTTTGCTCAACATAATGTCCTCCAGGTCCTTCTCACTTTTTATTCTACTTAATTGCTTCTCTAACTACTTATCTGCTTAATAGGTTAAAAAAATTCCTTAATGTTAAAAAATTAAATCGCACAGAGTAAATATCCAGAATCCAAGTGGATTCAAATGAATTTGTAAGCTCCCAATTCCCAAAGGAGAAATTAACAGAGAATATCAGCAGAACATTTATAGCAGAACTCAGAATCCAGCCTTCTTCAAAATACCACCCCCCTTATTCCCTTCTTACATTCCCTCTTTCCCTGTCTCTCTCTTCTATCTCAGGAATTTGTACACTTGTCTTAGGGAGTATTTGTATTCTTTAATTTATTGAGTAGAGTATTTTTGAGTGCACAGTCTCTGTTGGAGTCCCTGGGAGATGGAGTGGTTAATGTGATTAGCTTCTAACCAAAATGTTGGAGGCTTGAGTCCACCCAGAGATGCCTCGGAAGAAAGGGCTGTTGATCTATTTTGAAAAAATTAGCCACTGCAAACTCTATGGAGAACAGTTCTACTCTGACATCCATGGTGTTGCCTTGAATTGGAATCAACTGGATAGCAACAAGTAACAACAACTAAAACTTTCTGATAGGAACTGTCCTACAGGCTGGTGCTGGGGAGGTAGTGATTTTTCTACAGACTTGTTTTATCCATTGACTGCAATCCCCATAATGTAACAGCACTAATCCTACTTTCTTCTTGTGTTTCTCATTTCCATTCACCCTTCTTTCCTGCCTCTTCCTGCCTTCTGAACTTTGTCCCTGGGAAAATGCTGCCCTTATGATTGTGAGTGATTAATTGTTCCAACAAATGTGTACCTCCCTGGTGTTATTGTTCACCTTATAGACAAGTCTATTGCTTGGTTGAAGACTGAGCCACAGGGATGAGTTCAGTTCCAGGCTTGAAGGGTGACTAAGGGCCATAGTCTTGGGAATTCCCCAGTCTCTATCTAACCACGTAGCCTGGTCACTTTATAGTTTTGGGTTTTTTCCACATTTTTCTCCCACTACATTCAGGCCCTTCTAATATGATCCTTTTCAGAACAGTCAGCAGTGGTAGCCAGGCACCATTTAGTTCTTCAGTCTCAGTGTCATAGAGTCTAGAGTTCACATGGCCTAGACTAATTGTTTCCATGGGTCTTTGATGTTACTTATTCTTGTTTACTCTGAATGGGGAGAGACCAATAGTGCACCTTAGATGAGCACTCATAATCTTTTAAGACTGGTGAGTCCCTACTCATCAAAGTAGGATGTAGAACATTGTCCTTGAGGACTATGTTGTGACAATTGACCTTTATGTCCCCTGAGACTATGGTCCTGAGTGAAATTGTCCAGTGACAATTTCCATCAGTGTGTTTGGTTATGACTAAGAAGTTTTCATAATTTTGCTCATTGTATGCTCCACTACATTCATTGATATATTAGCAGCATATATACACATTCCAAAGAAAGGTGATCCAACAGACTGTGGAAATTACTGAACAATATCATTAATATCACATGCAAGTAAAATTTTGCTGAAGATAATTGAAAAACAGTTGCAGCAGTTTATTACCAGGGAACTTCCAGAAATTCAACCTGGATTCAGAAGAGATTGTGAAGCAAGGGATATCTATTCTGATATCATATGGATCTTGGCTGAAAGCCAAGAATACCAGAAGGATGTTTACCTGTGTTTTTTGACTATGCAAAGGCATTTGACTGTGTAGATCATAACAAATTATGGAACATTGAGAAGAATGGGAATTCCAAAACACTTAATTGTGCTCACAAGGTACCTGTACATAGACCAAGAGGCAGTAATTCAAAGACAACATGGTTTAAAATCAGGAATGGTGTGTATCAGGGTCATATACTTTCACCATACTTGTCCAATCTATATGGCTGAGCAAATAATCCAAGAAGCTGGACTATATGAAGGAGAAAGCAGTATCTGGATTGGACAAAGACTCATTAACAATCTGCAATATGCAGATAACACAGCCTTGCTTGCTGAAAGTGAAGATGACTTGAATCACTTAATGATGAAGATCAAAGAATGCAGTTTTCAGTATGGATTACACCTCAACATAAAATTAAAATCCTCACAACTGGACCAATAAGCAATGTCAAGAAAAATGGAGAAAAGTTTGAAGTTGTAAGGGCTTTCATTTTACATTGTTCACAATCAACACCCATGGAAGCAGCAGTCAGGAAATCAGAGGTCACATTGCACTGGGTAAATTTGCTGCAAAAGACCTCTTTAAAGTGTTAAGAAGAAAAGATGTCACTTTGAAGGTTAAGTTGTGCCTAACCCAAGCCATGGTATTTTCAATTGCTCTCATATGCATGTGAAAGCTGGACATTGCATAAGGAAGACCGAAGAAGCATTATACCTTTGAATTGTGGTGTTGGCAAAGAATACTGAAAATACCATGGACTGCTAGAAGAACAAACAAATCTGTCCTGGGAGAAGTGCAGCCAGAATGCTCCTTGTAAGTAAGAATGGACAGACTACATTTCATCTACTTTGGTCATGTTGTGAGAAGGGACCAATCACTTCTGACATACTTGGTAAAGTAGAGGGTAAGCAAAAACAGGGAAGGCCTTCAACAAGATGGATTGAAACAGTGGCTACAATGATAGGTTCAGGCATAGGAAGGATTGTGAGGATGGCAAAGGAGCAGGCAGTGTTTTGTTCCATTGTACATATGGTTGCTATGAGTCAGAGCTGACTCAGTGGCACCTAACAACAACAATGAAAATACATATATGGAAATGTCCTCTGTCAAATCTCTATATACTCCTTGTTGTAGTCCTATTAACGTTCTCACACCTGTTCAGATTCTAAGTATCCACTCATAGAATATTGTTGTTACTATTATTGCAGGATTGTGTGTGTAATAGTATTTTTCTTTGGTGCCTTTAACTCTTGTGCTCCTTTAGCTATTATCTTCCTTCGCCATGATTGTTTTGGGCTGACTTCTCCCTCATTGTGTATTTCCTTCCTTTTCACACAAGTTAATGTTTCTACCCTCTAGTTAGTGATTTACCATCTCTTCCCCTTCCAACCCTTGTAACCATTAAAGAATGTTTCTTCCTGTGTGAAAACCTTTTCTTGACATTTTATCATAGTGGTCTCATACAATTTTTGTCTTTTTGTAATTGACTAATTTGACTCAAGGAGCTCTGGTAGCATAGTGGCTAAAGCACTTGACTGCTAACCAGAAGGCTGGCGGTTCAAACCCACCAGCCACTCCTCGGAAGGAAGGTTGGGCAATCCTACTTCCGTAGTGATACTGCCTCGGAAACCCAAGGAGGGGTCGCTATGAGTCGGGGCCGACTCGACGGCACATAACAACAACAACAACATAACAAATTTGACTCAGCATAATGTCCTCCAGGTTATCCATGTTATAAGGTGTTTTGAAGATTCATCATTAGTCTTTAATTTTGCATAGTATTTCTTTGTATTTATGTACCATAGCTGGTTTATCCATTCATCTGTTGATGGACACATAAGTTGTTTCAATCTATTTGCTCTTGTGAATAGTGCTGCAATGAATATGGGTGTGCATATACCTTACCTGTTCATGTCATAGATCTTGTATCAGTTGAATATATACTTTTTAGTAGTGGGGCTGCTGGATTATATAGCATTTCTATTTGCAACGTTTTCAGGAAGCACCATACTCTTCTCTATAATGGTTGTACCATTTTACAGTCCCACCAGCAGTGTATAAGTGTTCTCACATCCTCACCAGCATTTGTTATTTATTTTATTCACTTTTTAAATTTTCTATCTCTCTAATGGCTAAAGATCATAAGCATTTCTTCATGTGTTGGTTGGCTGCCTGAGTATCTTCTTTAGTGAAGCATCTCTTCATATCCTGTTCATTTTTTAATTGGATTGTATTTCTTTTGGTTGTTGATATATTGAAGTTTTCTATAAATTTTAGAGATTAGTTCTTTGTTCAATATGTCATTATTAATTTTTTCCCAGTATGTGACAGTACTTTTCAGTCTTTTTAAAAATTTTTAATGCATTTTATTGAAATATAATTTATGTAAAGTGAAATACACAAAACTAAAGTGACATGGGTCAATGCATTTTTTTTTCAATGTTCCCTCTCCTCCCCTCCCACCCCTGGCAACCAACAAAGAAAGTTTTCTTCCATATATAAACCTTTCCTTGACCCTTCACAACAAGGAACTAATACTATATTTGTCCTTCTTTGATTGACTTCTTTCACTCAGCGTAATGGTCCTCCACGTTCATCTATATTATGCAGTGTTTTGCAGACCTACATTATTCTTTAGTGCTGCATAACATTCCATTAGGGGCTCTGGTAGCTTAATGCCTAAGGCACTTGTCTGCTAACCAGAAGGCTGGCACTTTAAACCCACCAGCCACTCCTCGGAAGGAAGGTTGGGCAATATATTTCTGTGATGACACTGCCTCAGAAACCCAACGAGGGGTCACTATGAGTTGGGTCTGACTCGACGGCACATAACAACAACAGCACTCCATTATGTGTAGGTACCATAGTTTGGTCATCCACTCTTCTGTTGATGGGCACGTAGGTTGTTTCCATCTTTTTGCTATTGTAAATTATGCTGCAATGAACATGAGTGTCCACATACCTGTTCCTGTCCAGGCTCTCACCTCTCTAGGATATATACCTAGTAATGGGATTGCTAGGTCAAATGGTATCTCTAATTTCAGCTTTCTAAGGAATCTCCATATTGCTTTCCACAGGGGGTGTATCACTTCACAGTCCCACCACCAGTGTATGAGAGTCCCAATATCTCCACATCCCTGCCAGTATTTGTTATTTTCTGACTCGTTGAACCTTATCATCAGTGCTGGAGTGAGATGGTATCTCATTGTTCTTTTGATTTGCATCTCTCTGAGGGCCAATGATTGTGAGCATCTCTTCATGTATTAGCTGGCTACCTAAATATCCTCCTTGGTGAAGTGTCTACGCACCTCTTCTGCCCATTTTTCAACTGGATTGTTAATTCCTTTGGTGTTGAGGCATTGGAGTTTTCCATAAATCTTAGAGATAAGTCCCTTGCCAGATATGTAAATATCAGCAAATATGAATTTGTTGCTATCATGTTTCTTTGTGCTTTTTCATGGTGTTGATTTCTTTGTTTCATATAATTTTCTTTGCTGAGCTCATTTTGTTTATGAATCGTGTTATCACTTCTTTCATTGTTATTGTTTTAGTATTTGTTAAATATTTGTGTTGGGCTATTTTTTATTTTGATGTGAAGGTTTATCATTTTCCTTTGAGGTTACCCTATGATTTATAGTTTTCTTCCCAAGTTTAGAACAGTCCATTCTATCTTATAGTTGTCTTGATTTCCCTACCATGTAGAAGTTTTGTAATGACACATTTTTTTCCCTCTTTTTGGTTTGCACTTGTCCTTATTTGTCAATTGATATCTTTGGTTCCCTGTTTACAATCTTGTAGGCTTATTTACTTTGGGTACTGCCATAGGTGGGTTGGTTTCTGGGTTATATTATCATATGTGCTAATGGTCTGTTATTGTTGGCTGTTGTTGTTTCTCTGTCCAAAGGGCTCCATTTAGCATCTCTTGTAAGGTTGGTCTGGTTTTAACAAATTCTCTTAGTTTCTGATT
Organism: Orycteropus afer afer; assembly: GCF_000298275.1. NCBI lineage: Eukaryota > Metazoa > Chordata > Mammalia > Tubulidentata > Orycteropodidae > Orycteropus > Orycteropus afer. The sequence goes on along the minus strand of NW_006921823.1, from coordinate 3,590,204 downwards.
ATCTGGAAATGTCCCAATTTCACCATCATATTTGAGGAACAATTTTGCTGGGTACCTAATTCTTGGTTGGAAATTTTTCTCTTTCAGGGTTTTATATATACCATTCAATTGTATGCTCCCTTCCATGGTTTCTGCTGAGAAATCTGAGCTTAGTCTTATTGGTTGCCACTTGTAGTTAATTTTTCATTTTTCCTGTGCTGCTCTCATGACTCTTTCTTTGGTTTTGGTGAATTTGATGATAATATGCTTGGTGACTTTCTTTTGGGGTCTATCCTGTTTGGGGTTCCTTGGACTTCCTGAATGGATATATTCTCATCTTTCATCATACCTGGAAAATTCTCTTCCAACAAATCTTTGACAATTTTATCTGTGGTTTCATTTGTTTCTTCCTGTTCTGGAATTCTGATTACATATAGATTATTCCTATTGATGACATCCCATGTGCACCTTAGGCTTTCTTCATTGTGTTTTGATCATTTTTCTGATTTATCCATTTCCAAAGGAGTGTTCAGGTATTGCCTTCAGTCTCACTAATTCTGTCTTCCATTGATTCAATTCTACTTCTATGTCCACTCGATGTCTTATCTATTTCTGAAAATCTAGTATTAATCTTCTGGATTTCTATGTGTAGATTTTTAATCATTTCTCATTTTACATTTATTTTGTTATTTTTTTTCTTGTATCGTCTTTAGAAATTGTTGTAGGATTTTGTCTGTGTTTTCCTTAATCTGTCTCTCAATATGTTGAAGATACCTAATTATAATTATTTTGAATTCCTTCTCAGGGAGTTCCAATCCTGCATCTTCCTCAGGAATGTGTTTTAGGTCTCAATCCTGGTCCCTTGTTTCTCCTGCTTTATCTTGCTTCTTTGTTTGGACTGTGATGCTCGGTTGTCTCCAAGGCATTGTGATGTTATGTTTTTATATTTAATTGGTGATTTTTTTTTGCAGCTTTTTTTTCTTTAATTGTGATTTGAGTGAAAATTTACAGAGTAAATTCTCTTCCATACAGCAGTTCACATACACTTTGTCTAATGACATTGACCATAGTATACCACAATGCAACATCTTCCCTCCCACTTCCACCTTATAGTCACCTCTTCCCTGTGTCCATCCCTCCATGCACTACTGCCCCCTGAGCTGTCTCCCTGTGCATAAGCAGCCCTTCTTTATCCCATGATTGTTCTCTCCAAAGAGTGTATCTATACCAGGCAAATGTTCAACCCATATGCCTGTCTTTTGCTTGCCTGGAAGCCACAGGTGTGGGTTCAATTCCAGACCTGAAGGGCAGTTAGGGGCCATAGTCTCAATGGTTCCACCAGGCCCTATTGGACCAGCAAAGCTGCTCCCCCCCCCCCGTTTTTTCCAGATGATTTAGAGTTTTGTTCCACATTGTTCTCCTTCTCTATCCAGGATCTCTGACATAGATCCTCTTCCAAGTGGTTGACACTGGTAGTCAGACACTATCTAGTTCTTCTGGTCTCATAGTCATATAGGCTGCAGATTGCATGATGTACCAGTCACTAAGACTAATTGTTTCCATGAATTTTGGTTTTCTTCATTCTTCTTTGCTCTGGATGAGGAGACACCCATCATTGCATCTAGATGGCACCTTAATAGCTTTTAAGATCCCAGTCACTACTCGCCAAAGTAGGAGGTGGAACAATATTTTGTATAGTATGTTATGCCAATTGAGCTTGATGTCCCCTGTGACTATGGTCCTGAGCCCACTGGTTCAACTACTTGGTCCCTCTGGGTAGCTG
>NW_006921823.1:3583325-3585657 GCF_000298275.1 Orycteropus afer afer | reverse complement strand
TGATCATGTGGTTCTTCTCCTTTGTTTCATTTATGTGTTCGATGATGTTGATTGTTTTCCTAATGTTGAACCATCCCTGCATATCTGATATGAACTCCACTTGGTCATAATGAATGATTTTCTTGATATGTTGTTGCAGTCTATTGGCTAGGATTTTGTTGAAGATTTTTGCATCTATATTCCTGAGAAATATTTGTGTGCAGTTTCCCTCTTGAGTGATGTCTTTGCCTGGTTTTGGTATCAAGGTTATGCTTGATTCATAAAATGAGTTAAGGAAGATTCTTTCCTTTTCTATGTTTTGGAATAGTTTGAGTAGGATGGGTATCAGTTCTTCTCTGAATGTTTGGTAGAATTCACCAGTGAAATCATCTGGGCCAGGATTGTTTTGAATTCATAATTTTTTGATGGCCTGTTCAAGTTCTTTTGTTATGGTGTTATGGACCTGTTCAGGTTTTCCACATCAATCTGTATTAGTTTAGGTAAGTGGTGCATTTGTAGAAATCTGTCCATTTCTTCCAGATTTTCAAATATGTTGGAGTACAGTTCTTCATAGTATGCTGATATTATCCTTTTTATTTCAGTTGGTTCTGTTGTGATGTCACCCATTTTGTTTCTTGTTGAGTTATTTGTATCCTGTCTCTTTTTTCTTTTGTTAAATTCACCAGTGGTTTGTCAATTTTATTGATCTTTTCAAAAACCTAACTTCTGGTCTTGTTAATTTTTTCTATTGCCCTTCTATTTTCTGTTTCATTGATTTCTGCTTGCTTCATTATTTCCTTTCTTCTGGTGACTGTAGGCTTTTCTTGCTGTTCTTTTCCTAATTGTTGGAGATGTTGGTTTAAAATGTTGATTTTGGCTCTTTCTTCTTTTTAGATGTGTGCATTTATTGCTATAAATTGTCCTCTTATGACTGCTTTTGCTGTGTCCCAATGATTTTGGTATGTTTTGTTTTCATTCTCATTTGATTCGAGGAATTTTTGAATTTCAATTTTTATTTCTTCTCTTACCCAATCTTTCTCAAGGAGGGTGTTGTTTAGTTTCCATGTGTTTACTCTTTTTCCATTGATCTTCCTATTGTTGATTTCTAATTTGATAGCATTATGATCTGAAAAGATGCTTTGCAGTAGTTAAAGGTTTTTAAATTTATTAAGGCTTACTTTATGGCCTAACATATGGTCTTTCATGGAAAATGTTCCATGTACACACTGGAAAAGATTGTATATTGTGCTGCTGTTGGGTGAAGTGCTCTGTAGATGTCTGTAAGTTTAAGTTGGTGGATTGTATTGTTTAACTCTTCTGCATCTTTGCTGAGTTTCTTTCCAGTTGTTCTATCTTTCAATAAATGTGGTGTATTAAAGTCTCTCACTGTGACTGTGGAGTCATCTATTTGCCTTTTCAACTCTTTTAAAGTCTGATTTATATATTTTGTGGCTCTTTCATTGGGTCCATAGATATTTATTTTGTTTATATCTTCATGTTGAATTGATCCTTTCATCATTATACAATATCCTTCATCATCTCATATGGTGGTTTTTGTCTTAAATCAATTTGATCAGAAATTAACATTGTCACTCCTGCTCTCTTATGGTTGCCATTTGCTTGATATAACTTTTTCAACCTTTGATTTTTAGTCTATTTTTGTCTTTATCTCTAAGGTGTGTTTCTTGTAGTTAGCATGTTGTTGTTGTTGTTTGGTGCTGTGGAGTCATTTTCGACTCATAGCAACCCCACACACAGCAGAAGGAAACACTGTGCGATCCCACACCAGCTCCTTAATCCCTGCTATACTAGAGACCATCATCGCAGCCACCATGTCAATCCATCTTGTTGAAGACCTCCCCCTCTTTCTTTGACCCTCCACCCTAACAAGCTTGACGTCTTTCTCCAGGGAATGGTACCTTCTGACAACATGACTAAAATAGGTGAGATGAAGTTTGGCCATTCTAGCTTCCAAGGAGTATTTCAGGTGCACTTCCTCCAGGACAGATCTGTTAGTTCTTTTAGCAGTCCATGGTATTTTCGGCATTCTTCGCCAGTACCACAACTCAAAAGCATCAACTCTTCTTTGGTCTTCTTTATTCATTGTCCAGCTCTCACATGCATACGAGGCAATTGGAAATATAATGGCTTGTGTCAGGTGCATCTTGGTCCTCAAGGACACATCCTTGCTCCTTAGCACTTGAAACACTTCCTTCACGGTTGACCTTCCCAATGCTACACACCATCTAATGTCTTGAGTGCTGCTTCCATTGGCATCAATTGTTGAACCAAGCAATGTGAATTCTTTGACAACCTCAATCTTCTCTCCGTTTATTGTGATGCTGCTCATTGG
>NW_006921823.1:3581256-3582260 GCF_000298275.1 Orycteropus afer afer | reverse complement strand
ACATTTCATTATAGTAATTGGTTTTGTCTGCTCGAGCTGCTCTTTGAAATCTTCTGTTCAGCTCTTTTATCTTGTCATTTCTTCTATTTGCTTTAGCTATTCTCTGCTCAAGGGCAAGTTTCAGAGTCTCTTCTGTCATCCATTTTGGTCTTCTTTTCTCATCTTTTTAGTGATCTCTTGCTTTTTTCATGGATAATTTTCTTGATATCCTCCCACAATTCTTCTGGTTGTCAGTCTTTGGTGTTCAATGCATCACATCTATTCTTTAGATGATCTCTAAATTCAGGAGTGATATATTCAAAATTATATTTTGGCTCTCGTGGACTTGTTTTAATTGTCTTTAACTGCAAGCTGAACTTGCATATGAGCAGTTTATGGTCTGTTCCACAATTAGCTCCTGGCCTGGTTTTGGCTGAAGATATTGAGATTTTCCACTGCCTCTTGCCACAGATGTAGTCAATCTGATTCATGTGTGTTCCATCTGGTGAAGTCCATGTGTAGAGCCACCTTTCGTGTTGTTGTAAAAAAAGGTGTTTACAATGAACAAGTCGTTGATCTTGCAAAATTCTACCATGGGAGTTCCAGCATTATTTCTGTCACTGAGGCCAAATTTTCCAACTACTGGTGATTCTCCTTTGTTTCCAACTTTTGCATTCTAGTCACCAGTGATAATTAACACATCCTGATTGTATATTTGGTCAATTTCAGACTGCAGAAATTGATAAAATTCTTCAATTTCCTCATCATTGGCTTTGGTGGTTGGGGCATAAATTTGAATAATAGTCTTATTAATGGGTCTTCTTTGTAGGTGTATGGATATTGTCCTATCACTGACAGCATTGTACTTCAGGACAGATCTTGAAACATCCTTTGTGATGATCAATGCCACACCATTCCTCTTCAAACTGTCATTTCTGACATAGTAGATCATATTGCTGTCTGATTCAAAATGGCCAAAACCAGTGCATTTCAGTTCACTAATGCTGAGGATATCAATCTTTATG
>NW_006921823.1:3568315-3581156 GCF_000298275.1 Orycteropus afer afer | reverse complement strand
TTTGGCTTTGGTGCATAAATTTAATGTATTAATGGGTCTTCCTTGTAGGTGTATGGATATTATCCTATCACTGGCAGCATTGTACTTCAGGAAAGATCTTGAAACATCCTTTGTGATGATGAATGCCACACCATTCCTCTTCAAACTGTCATTCCCAGCATAGTAGATCACATGGTTGTCTGATTCAACATGGCCAAAACCCATTCATTTCAGTTCACTAATGCTGAGGATATCAATCTTTATGCATTCCATTTCATTTTTGACAACTTCCAATTTTCCTAGATTCATACTTTGTACATTCCCTGTTCCAACGATTAATGGATGTCTGCAGCTGTTTCTGTTCAATTTGAGTGGTGCCACATCAGCAAATGGAGGTCTCGAAACTTTATCTTATCCATAGGAGTAAGAATGGGTTTACTCAGATGATGCAGCTCTTTCCCAGTCCTATTTTGGGAGCCTTTTAACCTAACCAGGCTATTCATAAAGTTGCATGGTAATGTATCAAACAGTGTTTCTTTGCTATTCATAAGGTTTTCCCTGGCCAGTTCTTTGCAAAGTGGATGGCCTGTTCTTTCTTCCTAGTCTGTCTCAGTCTGTAAGCTGGGCTGATACCTGTGCACCATGTGCATCCTGCTAGGTTTGAAACACCAGTGGCTCAGCCTCAAAACTCACATCAACACATCACCAGGGTAGAACAAATCGACAGACAAGTTTGTCTCCCTGTTGGAAACCTCTCATACCACACTTACCTGGGTCCTTGAAGCTGACTTCTCCCCTTTCCAGATTCCTGGGCCTTTTACTCCCCTTTTTCCTGCTCTCTTGCCCTGTTGCTTTGGGCATGCCTGAGTTCCCTCTCCTCACCTGGATCCCTGAGGCTGACTGTTCCTCTGTCCAGGTTCCTGGGCCTTTTAATCCCCTTTTCCCGTTCTCTTGTCCTGCTGCTTTGAGTGTGCCTGGGTTCCCTCTCCTCACCTGGATCCCTGGGCCTGACTGCTCCTCTGTCCATGTTCCTGGCTTTTAATCCCCTTTCTCCCGCTGTTCCGTCCTGCTGCTTTGGGTATGCCTGGGTTCTCTCTCCTCACCTGGACTCCTGCGGCTGACTGTTCCTCTGTTCTGGGTCTGTATCCTGCTCCCTTATTTTTACCACTTTTTCCTGCTTCTTTGTGTGGACTATGATGGTCTGTTGTCTGTGAGACATCTTGGTGTTGTTGTATTTATATCTCTGTTAACTGTTTTTGAAGAGCAGACAAGTGTGATTCAGGCTTTTCTTGGTGGTTTTTTATTGTTGGCCCATTGAGGGAGAAGGAGGTGGTGTCTGTTGCTCAGTAAGTGATGTTGCAGGACGTGTAGGTGTAGTTGTGTCTTCTGGGGCTGTTGCTGTCTCCTACTCAGTTAGACAAAAATTATCTTTGAATAACCATCAGAAAACTAAAAGTACATGGACAAAAAGTACACCATGTAATCACACAGGAACAGTAACAAAAAAAAAAAAAAAAAGAAAAAAGGAAAAAAAAAGAAGAAAAAAACAAGAAAACCTGCAATATCTGGGGATAGGGCAATAAGAAAAAAGGTAGAGAAAGAGAATAATGAAGAAAAAATGGGAAAAATGCAAAAATAAAAACAAGGAATGGGGTTAACTATAAGGAAAACAAAACAAAAAAATAATTGCAATCAGGAACAGGAAAAAAAAAGCTGAATACTAGGAGCTGAGAGGGGAAGAATAAAGAATAATAGTAAAAAGGATGAAAGTATTAATAATAATAGTAGTTTAAAACAGACCAAAACAAGCAAACTAAGAACCATAAACAAGAAAAAGAAAAACATCAAGGGAGGGCTAGGCAGGACTCCAAGGCTCTGTTCAGAGCACACAGACTTGGGTGGAATTCCTGTGGGCCCAGAAGGTGGGTGGGAGTGGGGGATGGCTACACCTCCATTCATCAAGTGGGTGGGAGTATAAGAGTAACAAGAGGAATGTTGCACCTTTTCAGTCATTCAAGTCCAGGGTGTCCTTGGGGTTACTGGCAAGCAGAACCTGGAATCTGGGAGAGCGTTGTCACTTTATATATCCAAAGTGATAAAGCCACTTTTAAACATTCAAAATGGCTATGTCCTCCAGACAGGCAAAAGTCAACAACTCAGCCCTCCTTCCTCTTCGTTGCTGCTTCACCTTTTATTCCCCAGCCACCAGAACAGTCTTCGGTTCTTAAGGCCCTGGAATCTGGGAGAGCTCTGTCTCTTTAAATATCCAAAATGGTCAAGCTGCTTGTAAACATCAAAATGGCTACACCCTTCGAACATGCAAAAGTCCACAGCTCAGCCCACCTTCCTCTTCGCTGCTGCCTTGCCTTTTATTCCCCAGCCACCAGAGCAGTCCTCCATGCAGTCTCTGGCTAGCAGGCTGATTTTTAGGTTAATTCTTAGGTCCTAGCACCACTCAGCAAACTCCAATCTGTCTGTGCCGTCAGGATCACTCAGGATCACTGCCAGACCGCAGCTCCGTATTCTCCTTTTTTGGTATTTTTGCAAATTCTTCTGCTAGTTGGGGTTTAGTCCACTTCTATATCTTCCCTTCAAGGCTCAGGGGTCCAGGATTATCTTCTGTGTCTATGTTAATTGGTTTCCCTTTTCTTTGTTGAAGAGGGTACAGTCTTTCTGCCTATTCCACCATCTTACTGGAAGTCCCAAAATGGTGATTGTATGTTGGAGTGATTTGCTCACAATTTTTAATTTCTTTGTTTTGTTTGTATGTTATATACACAAGCAGGGCACTATGCTTCTCTATTCACTAGTTGACAGCACTCACCACCTGTCTCCTTTCCTGTTATCAGCCTCTTGTATGTCCCTGCCGACCTTGGCAAACAGCCTATTCTTAGGTCCCTGGAATCCGAATGACAATGCTATCACTTTAAAATCCATAATGGTTGCCACTTGTTAAGTTTCGAAATGGCTGTGCCCTCGGTCACTTGAAATATTCAAAATGTTGCCATGAGTAAACAATCAAAATGGCTGTGCCCTCCGGACAGCAGAAAGTCAACAGCTCAAGTTGTCTCTCCCCTTGCTGTCTCCCTTCCTAGTCTTAGGTCACAAGTGCAGTGGTCCCTGCAGCCCTTGGTGACCAAGTCTGACCTTTAGGTTAATTCTCAGGTCCCAACACCACTTGGAAATATTCAAGCTGTTGGTCCCATCAGAGTAGCTGACAGTCTGCAGCTCTGACCATCTCTGTACTCACTGTTTTCGTTCAGGTTTTTCCACTAGTTGGTGCCTAATCCAATTCTGTATGTTGTTGTTATGTGCCGTTGAGTCAGACCTGACTCATAGCGACCCCTCCTTGTGTTTCCAAGGCAGTATCACTACAGAAGTAGATTGCCCCATCTGTACAGTTCCTTTCAAAGCTCAGGGCTGCAGGATTATCTTCTGCATTGGTCTGTCTGTTGTTTTTTCTTTTCTTTGTTGAATAAGCTATGGTAGTGTAGTGCCTAAAGCACTTGACTTCTAACCAGAAGGCTGACGATTGAAACCCACAAGCCATTCTTCGAAAGGAAGGTTGGGCAATCTACTCCTGTAGAGATACCTCCTCAGAAACCCAAGGAGGGGTCACTGTGAGTCGGGTCTGACTCGACGGCACATAACAACAACAACAACAGTATAAAGGAATCTGATTTTTGTATGTTGATCTTTTACTTTGCCACATTGCTGAATCTTTTTATGTGTTCTAGTAGTATTCTTGTTGAGTCTATGGGATTTTCTACGTATAGGATCACACACCTATTTTTTGTACTCTGATACATCATCATTCTTTTCACTCCTCCCATGTGTGAAAACTACTAGGATAACACACCTGGCCTGTCTACTTGTTTCCCTGTTGTATACACAGTAAAGACTGAGTCTTTGTAGCTCAGCATCTTGTCCTTCCAGCCTGGGAACCAGCATCCTGCATGAAGGATGTAATCTGCTCTGCTACTCCCATTGTGAGTCTTATAGAGTCAACATTTCATGAGAGGGAATGAGCAGCTGATGATAGTTCAGTGCATCCTGTGGCTGAGGAAGTGAGTCTTGCACTCAGGGGTTGAGTACATGAATTTCACTTGACTAAAGATAAAAGCCACATTTTCCACTGTCAGTGTTAATAGTGATGATGATGTCATTTTGTTCTCTTCTTGATCTTGTGTATTTTTCATTGGTTTAGAAGTTGGATAGTAGGGGTTTTTTGTTGTTCTTGTTGTTAGGTGTTGTTAAGTCATCTCCAAATCATAGCAATCTTATGTACAACAGAACAAAACAATGCCCCGTCCTGTGCCAACATCACAATGACTGCTATACCTGAGACCATCATTGTAGCCTCTGTGTCAATCCACCTTGTTGAGGACCTTCCCCTTTACCAAGCATAATATCCTTCTCCAGAGAATGGTCCCCTCTGACAATATGACCAAAGTAGGTGAGATGAAGTTTGCCCATTCTTTTTTTTTTTTAATTCTGTTCTTTTTTTTTTTTTTTTTTTTAATTGTGATTTGGGTAAAAGTTTACAGAACAAATTCACTTTACATACAGCAGCTCACATATGCTTTATCTCATGACATTGACTACAATTTACCACAATACAGTAGCTCCCCTCCCACTTTCTCCCCATAGTTACCTCTTCCTTGTGTCCTTCCCTCCATGCACTCCTGCCACTAGAGCTGTCTCCCTGTGCATACACAGCCCATCTATTCTCCCATGATTAATCTTTCCAAGGAGTGTATCTAGCTAATATAAATGTTCAGCTCATATGCCTGTCTTTTGTTTGCCTGGAAGCCACAGGAGTGAGTTCAATTCCAGAACTGAAGGGCAGCTGGGGGCTATAGTCTCAGTGGTTCCACCAGGCTCTATCAGACCAACAAACCTGGTCTACCACCCTTCCCTTTTCTTTTCCTAACTATTTTGAGTTTTGTTCACATTGTTCTCCCACTCCATTTAGGATTTGTCACATAGATCATCCTCCGAGTGGTTGACAGTGGTAGCCAGGCACCATCTAGTTCTTCTGGTCTCATAGTCATATAGCCTGAAAATCTCATGATGTAACAGTTGTTTGGACTAATTGTTTCCGTAATCTTTGGTTTTCTTCATTCTTCTTTGCTCTGGATGAAGAGAGACCTATTGTTACATCTACATGGCTGCCTGCAAGTTTTAAGATCCCAGTCAATATTTTCCAAAGTAGGATGTAGAACAATGTTTTGGGTAGTGTGTTATGCCAATTGAGCTTGAAGTCCCCTGTGACTATGGTCCGGAGCCCACAGGTCCAACTACTTGTTCCCTCTGGGTAGCTGGCTGTGACCAAGAAGTGACATATCCCTTGTCAGCTCTACTATACACGTGGGAATTCTTACAGAACATTCAAACACACTTGTAGAAACATTGTCTGCCAAACCTGTATATGATCTTGGGTACACTCCACCCCGCATACACAAACTTAAGAGTTCAGCTTGTCCACACATATATCCACATTTGCCTTTACTGACAACACAGTACTGTATGTGAAAAAAGGTTCATCTTTGTTGTCTGTACCTCCCATGCACCTCTCTATGTCTTCCTCTTTCTCCATGCCACCATGTTGATCACTCACATTTGGTACATTGACCTTCTCTTCACTCAAATCAATACTTGTCTCTACCTATCTAACATTGTTCCCTCCTCTTCCCTCCCAATTCTGGTAACCAACAAAGAAAATTTCCTCCCATATATAAAACTTTCTTTGACTTTTTATAATAGACATATACAATATTTGTCCTTCAGTGATTGTGTTATTTCACTCAGCATAATGTCCTCCAAGGTCATCCACATTATGCAGTATTTGGCAGATTTTACATTGTTCTTTAGGGTTGCATAGAATTCCATTGTGTGTATATACCATAGTTTGGTTGTCCATTCTTCAATTGATGGACACCTAGTTTGTTTCTGTCTTTTGGCTATTGTAAATAGTGCTGCGATGAATATGGGTGTGCATATGTCTGTTCTTATCCTGGCTGTCATTGCTTTAGGATATGTACCTAGTAGTGGAATGGCTTGGTCAAATGGTATTTCTAATTCCAGGTTCTTAAGGAATCACCAGCTGCTTTCCACAGTGGTTGTATCATTTTACAGTCTCACCAGCAGTGTATGAGAGTCCCAAACTCTCCGCATCCTTGCTAGCATTAGTTGTTTTCTGTCTTATTGAACTTTGCTACTACTCCTGGGGCAAGATTTTACCTCATGGTTGTTCTGATTTGCATCTCTCTAATGGCTAATGATCTTGAACATTTTTTCACATGTTTGTTGGCTGCCTGAACACCCTCTTTGGTGAAGTGTCTATTCATGTGTTCTGCCCATTTTTTAATTGGATTATTTGTCTTTTTGTTTTTGAGGTGTTGAAGTTTTCTATAAATTCTAGAGATAAGTCCCTTGTCATATATGTTATTGACAAATGTCTTTTTCCCAATCTGGAGGTTCCCTTTTGACTCTTTTGGAGAAGTCTTTGGAAGCACATAAACATTTGATATTTAGAAGGTCCCATTCATCTAGTTTCTCTTCTGCTGTTTGTGCATTTTGGGTTATGGTTGATACTCCATATACTAGGGTTCTAAGTTTGCCCCTAGCTTTTCCTTGAGGAACTTTATAGTTTTAGGTTCCACATTTAAATCTTTGATCCATCTGGAGTTAGTTTTTATGTATGGTGTGAGGTACAGATCTTGTTTCATTTTTCTGCCAATGGATATCCAGTTTTGCCAGCACTGTATGTTAAACAGGAAAAATCTCTTCCCTATTTAATGGATTTCATCCCTTTGTCAAACATTAGCTGATCGTAGGTGGATGGATCTGTTTCTGGGTTCTCAATGCTATTCCATTGGTCTATGTGTCTGTCATTATACCAATACCAGGCAGTTTTGACTACTATGGCTCTATAGTATGTTTTGAGATCTGGTACTGTGAGAGCTCCTACTTTGTTCTTCTTCTTCAATAATGTTTTGCTTATTCAAGGTCTCTTTCCTTTCCATATAAAGTTAGTGATTGGTTTTTCCATATCCTTAAAGAATGTTGATGGAATCTGGATTTGGATTTCATTGAATGTATAGATTGCTTTGGGTAGTATTGACATTTTCACAATGTTCAATTTTCCTGTCCACAACCATGATATGTTTTTCCATTTATGTAGGTCTCTTATGGTTCCTTGAGGTAGTCTTTTAAAGTTTTCTTTGTACAGGTCTTTTGTGTCCCTGGTAAGATTTATTCCCAAGTATTTTATTTATTTATTTATTTAGTAGCTATTGTAAATGGTATTGATATCCTTATTTCTTTTTTCAGCCATCTCTTTGCTGGTGTAGAGGAATCCAACTGATTTTTGGAGTTGATCTTGTATCCTGTCATGATGCTGAATCTTTCAATTAGTTCCAGTAGATTTTTGACTGAGTCTCTTGGGTTTTCTGGGTGTAAGAGCATATCATCAGCAAATAGGGATAGTTTGACTTCTTTACCAATTTGGATGCCTCTGATTTCTCTTTCTTGCTTTATTGCCCTGGCTGGGTCTTCTAATACTATGTTGAATAAAAGGGGCGATAGAGGGCAATGTTGTCTGGTTCCTGTTCGCAAGGGGAATGGTTTCAGTCTCTCTCCATTGAGAATAATGTTGGCTGTTGGTTTTGCATAGGTGCTTTTTATTATGTTGAGGAATGTGCCTTCTATTCCTATTTTCCTGAGAGTTTTGATCAGGAATGGGTGTTGGATTTTATCAAATGACTTTTCTGCATCAATTGATATGATCATGTGGTTCTTCTCCCTTGTTTTATTTATGTGGTGGATGACGTTGATTGTTTTTGTAATGTTGAACCATCCTTGCATACCTGATATGAACCCCAGTTGATCATAATGAATTTTTTTTTTGATTTGTTGGAGTCTATTGGCTAGGATCTGTTGAATTTTTTTGCATCTATATTCCTGAGGCATATTTGTGTGTAGTTTCCCTTTTAAGTGATGTCTTTGTCTGGTTTTGGTATCAAGGTTATGCTTGCTTCATAAAATGAATTAGGGAGGTTTCCATCTTTTTTATGTTTTGGAATATTTTGAGTAGGATTGATGTCAGTTCTTCTCTGAATGCTTGGTAGAATTCTCCGGTGAAACCATCTGGGCCAGGATTTTCTTTTGTTGGTAATTTTTTTATGACCTGTTCAATTTCTTCTTTTGTAGAGCTCTGTTTAACATTTCCACATCAGTCTGTGTTTAGGTAAGTGGTGTGTTTCTAGAAATCTGTCCATTTCTTCCAGATATTCGAATTTGTTGGAGTATAGTCCTTCATGGTATCATGATATTATCCTTTTTATTCCTGTTGGTTCTGTTTGATGTTGACCATTTCCTTTCTTATTCATGTTATTTGTATTATCTGAAATCTCCCCATTCTTGCTTCCAAGGAGCATTCCAGGTGCACTTCTTCCAGGACAGATTTGTTAGTTGTTTTAGCAGTCCATGGTACTTTCAGTATTCTTCACTAAACCACAACTCAAAAGCCTCAACTGTTCTTTGGTCTTCCTTACCAGAGTCCAATTCTCATATGCATATGAAAAACAAAACTCATCACCATCAAGTCTGTCCCAACTCATAGCAACACCTCCTTAGGTTTTCAAGGTAGTATGCATGAGAAGCAATTGAAATTCCACTGCTTGGGTTAGGTGCAGCTTAATCTTCAAAGAGAAATCTTTGCTCTTTGTCACTTTAAAGAGGTCTTTTGCAGCAGATTTGCCCAATGCAATCTTCCATCTGATGTCTTGACCGCTCCTTCCATTCGTGTTGATTGTAGAACCAAGCAATATGAAATCCTTGACAACTTCAATCTTCATTTGTAATGATGTTGTTTATTGGTCCAGTTGTGAGGATTTTTGTTTTCTTTATATTGAGGTGTAATCCATACTGCAGGCTATAGTCTTTAAAATTCCTTAGTAAGTGCTTCAAGTCATCCTCACTTTCAGCAAGCAAAGTTGTGTCATCTGCATACCGCAGATTGTTCTTGAGTCTTCCTTCAATGTTGATTCCATGCTCTTCTTCATATAGTCCAGCTTCTCAGATTATTTGTTCAGCATGCAGATTTTGAATAAGTATGGTGAAAGAATACAACCCTGACACACTCCCTTCATGATTTTAAACCATGCAATGTCCCCTTTTTCTTTTCACTTGTCAGCCTCCTGGTCTAAGTACAGGTTCCACATGAATACAATTAAGTGTTCTGGAATTCCCATTCTTTTCAATATTATCTATCATTTGTTATGATCCACACAATCAAATGCTTTTGCATAGGCAATAAACACAAGTAAAGATCTTTTTGATATTCTTTGCTCTCAGCCAAGATCCATCTGACATCAGCTATATCCTCATTCTATATCCTCTTCAGAATCCAGCCTGTATTTCTGAAAGTTCTCCGTCAATATACTGCTGCAACTGTTTTTTAATTATCTTCACTAAGATTTTACTTGCGTGTGATATTATTGTTATTTCTCAATAATTTCCACATTCTGTGGGATCACTTTTCTTTGGAATGGGTACAAATATGGATCTCTTCCACAAAGTTGGTGAGATAGCTGTCTTCCAAATCTCTTGGCATAGCTGAGTGAGTGTCTATAGCTCGGCATCCATTTTCTGAAACATCTCAGTTGGTATTCTGTCAAGTTATGCAGCCTTGTTTTTCACCAATTTCTTTATTGCATTTTCAATTTCTTCCCTCAATACCATTGGTTCTTGATCATATGCCACCTTCTGAAATGGATGGATGTTAACCAATAATTTTTAGTACAGTGAATCTGTCTATTTCTTCCATCTTCTTTTGATGTTGTCTGCATCATTCAATATATTGCTTATAGAATCTTTCTTTTTCTTTTTCTTTTTTTTTCTTTAATTGTGATTTGGGTGAAAGTTTACAGAGCAAATTCACTTTCTATACAGCAGTTCACATACACTTTGTCTCATGACATTGACCACAATTTACCACAATGCAACTGCTCCCCTCCCACTTCCTCCCCACAGTTAGCTCTTCCCTGTGTCCATCCCTCCATGCACTCCTGCTCCCTGAGCTGTCTCCCTGTGCATAAACATCCCTTCTTTCTCCCATGATTATTCTCTCCAAGGAGTTTATCTACGTCAGGTAAATGTTCAGCTCATATGCCTGTCTTTTGTTTGGATGGAACCCACAGGTATGGGTTCAATTCCATACCTAAAGGGCAGCTAGGGACCATAGTCTCAGTGGTTCCACCAGGCTCCACCAGACCAGCAAATCTGCCCCCCCTTTTTTCCAAATGATTTTGAGTTTTGTTCCACATCGCTCTCCCTCTCTATCCAGGGTCTCCTAATTTGATTACCCTCCAAGTGGTTGACAGTTGGTAGATCTTCTGGTCAAATAGTCATATAGGCTGAGGATTGCATGGTGTATCACTCACTAGGATTAATTGTTCCCATAAATCTTTGGTTTTCTTCATTCTTCTTTGCTCTGGATGAGGAGAGACCCATCATTATATTTAGATGGCTGCTTGCAAGCTTTTAAGATCCTAGTCACTACTCACCAAAGTAGGAGGTGGAACATTGTTTTGTATAGTATGTTATGCCAATTGAGCTTGATGTCCACTGCAACTATGGTCCTGAGCCCACAGGTTCAACTACTCACTCCCTCTGGGTAGCTGTCTGTGGCCAAGAAGTGACTACAACCGTGTCCCTTGTCAGCTCTACTATACACCTGGGAATTGTTACAAAACATATTAATACACTTGTAGAATCATTGTCTGCCAACCCTATACATGGTCTTGGATACAATCCCCACTTCATAGACATACCTAATAGTTTAGCCTGTCCATCCATCTATGCACCCATATACCCATGTTTTCCTTCACTGACAATGCAGTACTATGTGTGCAAAATGGTTCATCTTTGTTGTCTGCATCTCCCATGTACCTCTCTATGTCTTTTTCCTCAATGCCACCATGCTGATCACTCATATTTGGTACATTGCCCTTCTCTTCACCCAAATCAATACTTATCTCTACTAACAGTGCTCCCTCTCCTGTCCTCCCAATCCTGATAACCAGCAAAGAAAATTTCGTTCCATATATAAACCTTTCCTTGACGTTTTACAATAACAGACTAATACATTATTTGTCCTTCTGTGATTGATTTATTTCACTCAGCATAATCTCCTCCAAATTCATCCATGTTATGCAGTGTTTTGCAGATTCTACATTATTCTTTAGGCTTGAATAGTATTCCATTGTGTGTATGCACCAGAGTTTGGTTATCTATGCCTCAGTTGATGGACATCTAGGTTGTTTCCATCTTCTTGATATGGCAAATAGTGCTGCAATGAACATGGGTGTGCATATGTCTGCTCTTGACATGGCTCTCACTTCTTTAGAGTATATACCTAGTAATGGCATGGCTGGGTCAAAGGGTATTTCTAATTTCAACTTTTTAAGGAATTGCCATATGCTTTCCACAGTGGTTGTACCATTTTACAGTCTCACCAGCAGTGTATTAGACTCCCGACTTCTCCGCATCCTCACCAGCATTTTTTTTTTCCCTTCTCCTCACTCAAATAAATACTTATCTCTACCTATCTAACAGTGTTCTGTACCCTCCCCTCCCACCCCTGGTAACCAACAAAGATAAATTTTTCCTTGATTTTTACTGTAATGGAGTTATTGAATATTTGTCTTTCTGTGATTGACTTATTTCACTCAGCATAATAACCTCCAAGTTCATCCATGTTATGCGGTGCTTTAAAGATTCCAGGTTATTCTTTGGGGTTGCATAGTAGTCCATTGTGTGTATGTATCATAGTTTGGTTATCCATTCCTCAGTTGATGGACATAGGTTATTTCCATCTTTTGACTATTGTAAATAGTGCTGCAATGAACATGGGTGTGCTCTTGTCATGGCTCTCACTTCTTTAGGATATATACCTAGTAATGGAATGGCTGGGTCAAATGGTATTTCTAATCCCATCTTTTTAAGGAATCGCCATAATGCTTTCCACAATGATTGTACCATTTTACAGTCGCACCAGCAGTGTATGAGAGTCCCAATCTCTCTGTATCTTTGCCAGCATTTGGTATTTTCTGTCTTGTTGAACTTTGCAACTAGTGCTGGGACAAGATGGTATCTCATTGTTGTTTTGATTTGGATCTCTCTAAAGGGTAACGATTGTGAGCATATCTTCATATGTTTGTTGGCCTCCTGAATATCCTCCTTGGTAAAGTGTCTATACGTGTTTTTAATTTTTTTAATTGGATTATTTGTCCTTTTTGTTTGTTGAGGTGCTGGAGTTTTCTATAAATTCTAGAGATAAGTCCCTTGTTCAATAGGTCATTGCCAAATATTTTTCCCAATCTGCAGGTTCTCTTTTGACTCTTTTGGAGAAGTCTTTGGAAGCACATAAAAATTTAACTTTTAGAATGTCCCATTCATCTTGTTTCTCTTCTGTTGTTTGTGCATTTTGGGTTAGGCTTTATAGTCTACTTATGCCATATATTGTTGTTTTGTGCCATCAGGCCCCTAAATTTGCCCATAGTTTTTCCTTGAGGAACTTTATACTTTTAGCTTTCACATTTAAGTTTTTGATCCATCTGGCATTAATTTTTGTGTATGGTGTGAGGTATAGATCTTGTTTAATTTTTCTGCAAATGGATATCCAGTTTTGGCAGCACCATTTAATAAACAAACATTTTCTTCCCCATTTAATGGATTTTGGCCCTTTGTCAAAGATCAGCTGACCAAAGGTCAATGGATCTATTTCTGGGTTCTCAATTCTATTCCATTGGTCTATGTGTTGGTCGTTGTACCAATACCAGGCTGCTTTGACTAC
>NW_006921823.1:3563657-3567848 GCF_000298275.1 Orycteropus afer afer | reverse complement strand
TCTCTTAGCTTTTCTAGGTA
The DNA here is from genome assembly GCF_000298275.1 of Orycteropus afer afer. NCBI lineage: Eukaryota > Metazoa > Chordata > Mammalia > Tubulidentata > Orycteropodidae > Orycteropus > Orycteropus afer. The sequence continues at coordinate 3,567,828 of NW_006921823.1, read as the reverse complement.
TAGGATCATATCATCAGCAAATAGGGATAATTTGACTTCTTCCTTACCAATTTGGATGCCTTTGATTTTCCTTTCTTGCCTTATGGCCCTGGCTAGGACTTCCAGTACAATGTTCAATAGAAGTGGTGATAGCAGGCATCCTTGTCTGGTTCCTGTTCTCAAGAGAAATTGTTTCAGTCTCTCTCCATTGAGAATAATGTTGGCTGTTGGTTTTGCATAGATGCCCTTTATTATGTTGAAGAATGTCCCTTCTATTCCTGTTTTGCTGAGAGTTTGGATCAGGAATGGATGTTGGATTTTATTAAATGCCTTTTCTGCATCAATTGATATGATCATGTGTTTTTTTCTTTTGTTTTATTTATGTGGTGGATGATGTTGATTGCTTTTCTAATGTTGAACCATCCTTGCATACCTGATATGAACCCCACTTGGTCATAATGAATGATTTTCTTGATATATTGTTGGAGTGTATTGGCTAGGATTTTGTTGAAGATTTTTGCATCTATATTCATGAGGGATATTGGTCTGTAGTTTTCCTTTTGAGTGATATCTTTGCCTGGTTTTGGTATCAAGGTTATGCTTGCTTTGTGAAATAAATTAGGGAGGATTCTGTCTTTTTTTATGTTTTGGAATAGTTTGAGTATGATTGGTCTCAGTTCTTCTCTGAATGTTTGGTAGAATTCTCCGGTGAACCTGTCTAGTGTTGGACTTTTTTTTGTTGGTATTTTTTTGATGACATGTTCAATTTCTTCTTTTGTTATGGATCTGCTCAACTTTTCCACATCAGTCTGTGTTAGGTTAGGTAAGTGGTGTGTTTCTATAAACCTGTCCATTTCTTCCAGATTTTCAAATTTGGTGGAGTAAAGTTCTTCAGAGTATCCTGATATTATTCTCTTTATTTCAGTTGTTTCTTTTCTGAGGTCACCCATTTCATTTCTTATTCATGTTATTTGTATTCTCTCTGTCTTTTCCTTTGTTAAATTTGCCAGTGTTTGGTCAATTTTATGAATCTTTTCAAAAAACTAACTTCTGGTCTTGTGGATGTTTTCTATTGTTTTGTATTTTCTTCTCTAATTTCTATCTTTCTGCTTCATTGACTTCTGCTTAAATCTTTATTATTTCCTTTCTTCTGGTGACTGTAGGCTTTTCTTTCTAATTGCTGAAGCTTTTGGTTTAAAATGTTGATTTTGGCTCTTTCTTCTTTTTTGATGTGTGCTTATATTGCTATAAATTGCCCTCTGATCATTGTTTTTGCTATGTACCAAAGATTTTTGGTATGTTGAGTTTTCATTATCATTTGTTTCAAGGAATTTTTGAATTTCACTTTTATTTCTTCTCTTACCCAGTCTTTTTAAGGAGGGTGTTGTTCAGTTTCCATGTATTTGCTCTTTCTCTGTAGATCTATCGTTGGTTTCTAATTTGATAGCATTATGGTCTGAGAAGATACTTTGAAGTATTTCAGTGTTTTTAAATTTCTTAAGGTTTGCTTTATGGCAAAACATATGGTCTATCATGGAGAATGTACCATGTGCACTGGAAAAGGATATATATTGTGCTGTTGTTGGATGAAGTGCTCTGTAGATGTCTATAAGGTCAAATTAATGGAATATTGTTTAGCTCTTCTGCATCTTTGTTGAGTTGCTTTCTAGTTCTAGCTTTCTTTGAAAGTGGTGTATAAAAGTCTCCCACTATGACTGTGGAGTCATTTATCTGCCTTTCCAACTCTTATAAAGTCTGATTTATGTATTTTGGGGCTCTTTCCCTGGCTCTATCAATATTTATTATGGTTATATCTTCTTGTTCCATTGATCCATTAATCATTATATAATGGCTTTCCTTGTCTCTTATGGTGGTTTTTGTCTTAAAGTCAATTTGATCAGAAATTAATATTGCCACTCCTGCTCTTTTTTGGTTGCCATTTGCTTGATATATCCTTTTCTAACCTTTGATTTTTAGTCTATTTTTGTCTTTGTCTCTAAGGTGTGTCTCTTGTACACAGCATATTGATGGGTTATGTTTTCTTATCCAATTGACAACTCTTCATCTCTTGCGTGGTGCATTTAATCATTTAACATTCAGTGTAGTTATCCACAAGTATCTATTGGTTACTCTCATTTTGTTATGTATTTTTTCATAGTGTCCCTGGTTTCTCTGATCCGTATTATTTTCTGTGCTGAGCTCATTATGTTTATGAATCGTGTTATCATTTCCTTTATTGCTATTGTTTTAGGATTTGCTGAATATTTGTGCTTGTCCTCTTTTATTTTGATGTGAAAGTTTATCATTTTTCTTTGCAGTTACCCTGTGGTTTATAATTTTCTCCCCGAGTTTAGAATAATCCATTCTATCTTACAACTCTCGTAACTTCCTCACCATTTAGAAGTTCTGTAACTACACAGTATTTTTCCTCTTTTTGGTTTCTAGTTGTCCTCACTTTCCAATTGATGTCTCTGGTTTCCTTGTTTACAATTGTGTAAGCTTATTTTACTTTGGATATGTCCATAGCTGTGGTTTCTGGGTTATGCTATCTTGTGTATTAATGATCAGTTTTGTTTGCATTTTTGGTTCTCTGTTCTAAGGATTCCCTTTAGTATCTCTTGAAAGGCTGTTCTGGTTTTACCAAATTCCCTTAGTTTCTGCTTATCTGGAAATCTCCTAATTTCACCATCATATTGGAGGGACCATTTTGATGGGTATGTAATTGTTGGTTGAAAATTTTTCTCTTTCAAGGTTTTATATATACCATCCCATTGCCTTCTCACTTGCATGGTTTCTGCTGAGAAATCAGAGTTTATTCTTATTGGTTGTCCTTTGTAAGTAACTTTTTGTTTTTCCCATGCTGTTTCAGGATTCTTTCCTTGGTTTTGATGATTTTGATGATGATATGTCTTGGTGATTTTCCTTTGAGGTCTATCCTTTTTGGCGTTTATTGGACTTTTTGAATGGATATATTCTCATCTTTCATCATATCACGGAAGTTCTCCTCCAACAAATTTTGGATTATATATTCAGTGGTTTTATTTTTCTCTTCCTGTCCTGGAATTCCAATGACACATAGGTTGTTCTTTTTGATGATTTCCTACACGAACCTTAGGCTTTCTTCATTTTGTTTTGATGTATTTTCTGATTCATCCCTTTCTAAAGAAGTATTCAGGTATTTGTCTTCAATCTCATTAATTCTGTCTTCCATTGCATCAAGTCTACTTCTTTGCCCATTCAATGTGTTATCTATTTCTGACCATTTAGTATTAATGTTCTAGATTTCTATCTGTAGATTTAGAATCATTTCTAATTTTTCATTTATTTTGTCATTTTATTCTTGTATTTTCTTCCAAAATTCTTCAAGGGTTTTGTCAGTGTTTTCATTGATCTGTCTCTCAATCCTGTGAAAATACTTAAATATAATTCTTTTGAATTCCTTATCAGAGAGTTCCAATGCTGCTTCTTCCTCAGTGATGTGTTCTGTTCTATATTCTACTTCCTTGTTTCTACCACTTTATCTTGCTTCTTTGTGTGGACTCTGATGTTCTGTTGTCTCCAAGATATTGTGACATTGTTGTATTTAGATCTCTGCTAACTGTTTATGAAGAGCAGCTAAGAGCATGTCAGGTTCATCTTGTTGGTTTTTATCATTGGCCCATTGGTAGAGAAGGAAGTGGTGGCTCTCACACAGTAAGTGAAGCTGCAGGAGTTGTGGGTGTATTTCTGTCATATGGGGACTGCTGCTGTCTCCCACTCAGTTAGACAAAAATGACAATTGAATAACCATCAAAAAAGTAAAAGTAAGTTGACAAAGAACAAACTGTGTAATCACACCAGAACAATAACCAAAAACAGAAAAAAAAAAAAATAACGATAACAATATCTGGGGAAAGGGCAATAAGAGAAAAAAGGTAGAGTAGGGGAATAATAAAGAAAAAAAAATGGGGAAAATGCAAAAAGAAATCAAGTAACAGGCTTAGCCACAAGGAAAAAAAAAAATGGAACCAGGAAGAAGGAAAAGAGAAAAAGCTGAAAACTAGATGATGGGAAGGGAAGAATAGAGATTAATAATAATAATAAAAGACAATGTTGTTGTTGTTGTTATGTGCCGTCGAGTCGGCCCCGACTCATAGCGACCCCTCGTTGGGTTTCTGAGGCAGTATCACTACGGAAGTAGGATTGCCCAACC
>NW_006921823.1:3560605-3562823 GCF_000298275.1 Orycteropus afer afer | reverse complement strand
AACCAACAATGAAAATTTCCCTTCATATATAAGCCTTTCCTTGACCCTCCACCACAACGAACTAATACTATATTTGTCCTTCTGTGATTGATTTAGTTCACTCAGCATAATGTCCTCCAAATTCATCCAGATTATGCAGTGTTTTGCAGACTTTACATTATTCTTTAGTGCTGCATAGCATTCCATTATGTGTATGTACCAAAGTTTGGTCATCCACTGTTCCGCTATAAATCTTATAGATAAGTCCCTTGTCAGATATATAATTATCAACACATATGAATTTTTTGCTGTCATTTTTGTTATGTGCTTTTTTGTGGTGTTGATTTCTTTGTTCCATACAATTTTCTATGCTGAGCTTGTTTTGTTTATGAATTGTGTTCTCACTTCCTTCATTGGTATTGTTTTAGTGTTTGCCAAATATTTATGTTGGTCCTCTTTTTTGATGTGAAGGTTTATCATTTTTCTTTGTGGTGACCCTGTGATTTATAGTTTCCTTCCCAAGTTTAAAGCAGTCCATTTTATCTTGTAGCTGTCTTGACTTCCCTACCATGTATAAACTCTGTAATGACACAGTTTTTTCCCTATTTTTGGTTTGTACTTGCCCTCATTTGTCAATTGATGTCTCTGGTTCCCTGTTTACTATCTGGTAGGCTTCATTACTTTGGATACTTCTATAGCTGGGATAATTTCTTGGTTATATCATCGTGTGTGTTAATGGTCAGTTGTCGTTGGCTATTGTTGCTTCTCTATTCAAAAGGCTCCCTTTAGCATCTCTTGTAAGGTTGGTCTGATTTTAACAAATTCCCTTAATTTCTGCTTATGTGGAAATGTACTATCTTCCCCATCATATTTGAGGGACAATTTTGCTGGGTACCTAATTCTTGGATGGAAATTTTTGTCTTTCAGTGTTTTATATATACCAACCCATTGTCTGCTCCCCTGCATGGTTTCTGCCAATAAATCTGAGCTTAGTCTTACTGGTTGCCACTTGTAGGTAACTTTTCATTTTTCCTATGCTGCTCTCATGATTCTTTCTTTGTCTTTGGTTTTGGTACGTTTGATGATGATATGTCTGGGTGATTTTCTTTTGGGGTCTATCCTGTTTGGGGTTTGTTGGACTTCGTGAATGGATATATTCTCATCTTTCATCATATCATGAAAATTCTCTTCCAACAAATCTTCAACAATTTTCTCTGTGGTTTTATTTTTCTCTTCCTGTTCTGGAATTCCAATTTACATGTAGATTATTCCTTTTGATGGTATCCCACATGAACTTTAGGCTTTCTTCATTTTTTTTTAAATCTTTTTTTCTGATTTATCCTTTTCCAAAGAATTGTTCAGGCATTTGCATTAAATCTCCCTAATTCTCCATTGATTCTTCTGGATTTCGGTGTGTAGATTTTGTATCATTTCTAATTTTTCACTTATTTTGTGATTTTGTTTCTATATTGTCTTTCAAAATTGTTGTAGGGTTTTCCCTGTGTTTTCCTTGATTTGTCTCTCAATCATTTGAAGATACCTAAATATAATTCTTTTGGATTCTTTATCAGGGAGTTCCAGTGCTGCATCTTCCTCAAGGATATATTTTGAGTCTGTATCCTGGTCCCTTGTTTCTCTTGCTTTATCTTGCATCTTTGTGTGGACTGTAATTTTCTGTTGTCTCCAAGGCATTGTTATGTTTTTGTGTTTATATTTAATTGGTGATTGTATGTTGGAGTGACTTGCCCACAATTTTAATTTTCTTTGTTTTGCTTGTATGTTATCTATGCAAGCAGGATACTGTGCTCTTCTATTTGCTAATTAACAGCACTTATATACTCACCACCTGTCTGTCTCCTTTCCTGTTGTCAGCCTCTCATATGTCCCTGCTGCCCTTGGCAAATAGAGCTATTCTTAGGTCCGTGGAATCCAAATGAGAATGCCATCACTTTAAAGTCCAAAATGGTTGCCACTTGTAAAGATTCAAAATGGCTGCACCCTCAGTCACTTTAAATATCCAAAATAGCCATCCTTGTAAACATTCAAAATAGCTGTGCCCACCATCACTTTAAATATCCATAATGGCTGCCACTTATAAATATTCAAAATGGCTGCACCCTTGGTCACTTTAAATATCCAAAATGGCTGCCATGTGTAAACTATCAAAATGTTTGTGCCCTCCAGTCAGCAGAAAGTCAACAGCTCGGTTGTTTCTCTCTCTTTTTTTTTTTTTTTTTTT
>NW_006921823.1:3558115-3560208 GCF_000298275.1 Orycteropus afer afer | reverse complement strand
TGGTTCCACCAGCCTTTATCAGACCAGCAAACCTGGTCTCTACCTTTTTTATTTCTCCAAATGATTTTGAGTTTTGTTCCACATTGTTCTCGCTCTCTATCAAGAATCTCCTACATAGATCCCCTTCCAAGTGGATGACAGTGGTAGCTGGGCACCATCTAGTTCTTCCGATCTCACAGCTGTATAGACTACAGATCAGATGGTGTACTAGTCACTAGGACTAATTGTTTCCATGAATTTTAGTTTTCTTCATTCTTCTTTGCTCTGGATGAGGAGAGACCCATCGTTGCATGTAGATGCCAGCTTGCTAGCTTTTAAGATCCCAGTCACTACTCGCCAAAGTAGGAGGTGGAACAATATTTTGTATAGTATGTTATGCCAATTTAGCTTGATGTCCTCTGCGCTATGGTCCCAAGCCCACAGGTTCAACTACTTGGTCCCTCTGGATAGCTGGCTGTGACCAAGCAGTGACCACAAACTTGCCCCTTGTCAGCTCTACTATACACCTGAGAATTCTGATCATTCACATAAACTCATAGGACCATTGTCTGCCTACCCTATATATGTTCTTGGATACACTCCCCATTTCATAGACATACCTAATCATTTAGCCTGTCCACCCATCTATCCATCCATATACCCATGTTGACCTTCACTGACAACGCAGTACTCTATGTGCAAAAGGCTTTGTATTTGTTGTCTCTACCTCCCATGTACCTCTCTATGTCTTTCTCATCCTCAATGCTGCCATATTGGTCACTCACATTTCGTACAATGCCCTTCTCTTCACCCAAATCAATACTTATCTCTATCTAGCTAACAGCCTTCCTTCCCCTCTGCTCGCACCTCTGGTAACCAACAAAGAAAATTTCCTTCTATAGAAAAACCTTTCCTTAACTTTCACAATAACGGACTAATACAATATTTGTCCTCTTGTGATTGACTTATTTCACTCAGCATAATGTCCTACAAGTTCAGCCACGTTATGTGGTGTTTTGCAGATTCTACATTATTCTCTAGTGTTGCATAGTATTCCACTGTGTGTATGTACCATAATTTGGTCATCCATTCCTCAGTTAATGGACACCTATGTTGTTTCCATCTTTTGCTATTGTAAATAGTGCTGTGATGAACATGGGTGTGCATATATCTGTTCTTGTCATGGCTCTCACTACTTTAGGGTATATACCTAGTAATGAAATGTCTGGGTCAAATGGTATTTCTAATTACAACTTTTGAAGGAATTGCCCTACTGCTTTCCACAATGGTTGCACCATTTTACAGTCCCACCAGCAGTGTATGAGAGTCCCAATCTCTCCACAACCTCGCCAGCATTTGTTATTTTCTGTGTTGTTTAACTTTGCTACTAGTGCTGGAGCAAGATGGTATCTCATTGTTGTTTTGATTTGCATCTCTCTAATAGGTAATAATCGTGAGCATTTCTTCATATGTTTGTTGGCGGCTTAAATATCCTCTTTGGTGAAGTTTCTATTCATGTCTTCTGACCATTTTTTAATTAGATTTTTTGTCTTTTTGTTATTGAGGTGTTGGGGTTTTCTATAAATTTTAGAGAAAATTCCCTTGTCAGATACGTTATTACCAAATATTTTTTCGCAATCTGCAGGTTCTCTTTTGACTCCTTTGGAGAAGTCTTTGGAAGCACATAAAAATTTAATTTTTAGAAGGTCCAGAACATCTGATTTCTCTTCTGCTGTTTGTGCATTTTGAGTTATGCTTAATAGTCTATTTATGCCATATATTAGGGCTATTAAATTTGCCCCTAAATTTTCCATGAGGAACTGTATAGTTTTAGGTTTCACATTTAAGTCTTTGATCCATCTGCAGTTCATTTTTGTCTATGGTGTGAGGTATAGATCTTGTTATATTTTTCTGTAAATGGATCTCCAGTTTTACAAGCACCATTTATTAAACAAACATTCTCTTCCACATTTAATGGATTTGGGGCCTTTGTCAAAGATCAGCTGACTATAGGTCGATGGATCTATTTCTGGGTTCTCAATTCTGTTCCATTGGTCTATGTATCTGTCATTAAACCAATACCAGGCAGTTTTGACTACTGTGGCTGTATAGTA
>NW_006921823.1:3524247-3554506 GCF_000298275.1 Orycteropus afer afer | reverse complement strand
AAGGGTCCAAGATTATCTTCTGTGTCTGTGTTAATTGGTTTCCCTTTTCTTTGTTGAAGAGGGTCTGTGCAGTCTTTCTGCCTAGTCCACCATCTTGCCCAGAGTGTCTCTCGCCTTGCTGTTTCACTTCCTAGTCATAAGCACAGTCATCCCTGCAGCCCTTGCTTACCAGGGCTGATCTTTAGGTCAATTCTCAGGTCCCAATACCACTTGGAAATATTCAGGCTGTTGGGCCCATAAGAGTAGCTGACAGTCTGTAGCTCTAACCATTTCTGTACTGTTTTTGTTCAGGTTCTTCCACATAGTTTCTTTCAGGGCTCCAGGATTATCTTCTATATCTCTTTCAATTGATTTTTATTTTCTTTGTTGAAGAGGGTCTGTGTTGCTTGTCTGCCTAGTCCTCCATCTTACCAGAAGTCTATCCAGGATTATCTTCTGTATCTGTGTTAATTGGTTCCCCTTTTCTTTGATGAAGAGGGTCTGTGCAGTCTTTCTGCCTATTATACCATCTTATCAGAACTCATCTGCTGTTGCTATTGGGTGCTGTTGAGTCATTTCCAACTCATAGCGACCCCATGCACAGCAGAACAAAACACTGCCCGATCCCTTGCCAGCTCCATGATCCATGCTATGCTTGAGCCCATTGTCACAGCCACCATGTCAATCCATCTCTTCAAAGGCCTTCCCCTCTTTTGTCGACCCTCCACCTTACCAAGTATGACATCATTCTCCAGAGAATGGTCCCTTCTGACATGACCAAAGTAGGTGAGAAGAAGTCTGGCCATTCCTTCTTCCAAGTAGCATCTTGGCTGCACTTCCTCCAGGACAGATCTGTAAGTTCTTTTAGCAGTCCACAGTACTTTCAGCATTCTTTGCCAATACCACAACTCAAAATCATCAACTCTTCTTATGTCTTCCTTATTCATTGTTCAGCTCTCACATGCATATGTGGCGATTGGAAATATCATGGCCTATGTCAGGCGCACCTTAGAGACATCATTGCTCCTCAGCAATTGAAAGAGTTCCTTTGCAGCTGACCTGCCCAGTGCTACACGTCGTCTAATGTTCTGACTGCTGCTTCCATTGGCACAGATTGTAGAACTAACCAACATGAATTCCTTGACAGCCTCAAACTTTTCTCCGTTTATCATGATGCTGCTTATTGTTCCAGTTGTGAGGATTTTTGTTTTCTTTATATTGAGATGTAATCCATACTGCAGACTGTGTTCTTCAATCTTCATCAGTAAGTACTTCAAGTTATCCTCACTTTCACCAAGCAAAGTTGTATCATCAGCAAATCCCAGGTTGTTGATTCTTCCTCCAATCCTGATGTTACGTTTTTCTTCATATAGTCCAGCTTCTCAGATTATTTGCTCAGCATATAGATTGCATAAATGTGGGGAGAGGATACAACCCTGACACACTCCCTTCTTTATTTTAAACCATTCAGTGTCCCCTTGTTCTGTTTGAACAACAGCCTCCCAATCAATGTACAGGTTCCTCATGAATACAATCACATGTTTGGGAACTCCCATTCCTCTCAATGTTATCCATAATTTGTCATGATCCACACAATCAAATGCCTTTGTATAGTCAATAAAATACAAGTAAACATCTTTCTGATATTCTTTGCCTTGAGCCAAAATCCATCTGACAGCAGCTATGGCATCTCTTATTCCATGGCCTCTTCTGAATCCAGCTTACACTCTGGAAGTTCCCTGTCAATTTACTGCTGCAACCATTTTTGAATTATTTTCAGTAAGATCTTACTTGCATGCATTGTTAATGATATTGTTCTATAATTTCCACATTCTGTGGGATCACCTTTCTTTGGAATGGGTACAAATATGGATCTCTTCCAGTCAGTTGGCCAGGTAGCTGTCTTCCAAATCTCTTGACATAAGCAAGTGAGTGCCTCCTGTGCAGCATCAGTTTGTTGAAATATCTCAATGGGTATTCCGTCAATTCCCAGAGCTTTGTTCTTCACTAATTCCTTCACTGCAGCTTTGACTACTTCACTGCAGCTTTTGACTACTACTAACATTGGTTCTAGATCATACGCCACCTCCTGTAATGGATGAAGATTGACTTCCTAGTCATAAGCAACCAGCGCAGTCATCCCTGCAGCCCTTGCTGACCAGGGCTGATCTTTAGGTCAGTTCTCAGGTACAGTGACTCTGTGTATTCTTTCAATCTTCTTTTGATGCTCCCTGCATCATTCATTAATTTACCCTTAGAATCTTTCAGTATTGCAACTTGAGGCTTAAATTTTTTCCTCTATTCTTTCAGCTTGAGAAATACTGAGCCTGTTCTTTCCTTTTGGTTTTGTAACTCCAGGTCTTTATACATTTCATTATAGTAATTGGCTTTGTTTTCTCAAGCTCCTCTTTGAAATCTTCAGTCCAATTCTTTTATCTTGTCATTTCTTCCATTCTCTTTAGCTACTTTCTGTTCAAGGGCAAGTTCCAAAGTCTCTTCTGCATCCGTTTTGGTCTTCTCTTCTTTTGTTGTCTTTTTAGTGACCTCTTGCTTTATTCATGGATGATGCTCTTGACTTCATCCCACAATTCTGGTTTTCTGTCACTGGTGTTCAATGCATCAAATCTATTCCTTAGATGGTCTCTAAATTCAGAGGGATATATTCTAGATCATATTTTGGCTCTTGTGGACTTTTTAATTGTCTTTTGCTTCAAGTTGAACTTACATATGAGCAGTTAATGGTCTGTTCCACAATCAGCTCCTGGCCTGGTTTTGGCTGAAGATACTGAGCTTCTCCATCTCCTCTTGCCACAGATGTAGTTAATTTGATTCCTGTGCATTCCATCTGGTGAAGTCCATGTGTACAGCTGATGTTTTTGTTGTTGAAAAAGGTGTTTTCAATGAACAGGTCATTGGTCTTGCAAAATTCTACCATGCGAGTTCCAGCATTATTTCTGTCACCAAGGACAAATTTTCCAACTACTGGTGATTCTTCTTTGTTTCTAACTTTTGCATTCCAGTCACCAGTGATAAATAACACATCCTGATTGCATGTTTGGTCAATTTCAGACTGCAGATGTTGATAAAAATCTTCAATTTCCTTACCATAGGCTTTTGTGTTTGGTGCATAAATTTGAATAATAGTCATATGAATGGGTCTTCCTTGTAGGCATATGGATATTATCCTATCACTGACAGCATTGTACTTCAGGACAGATCTTGAAATATTCTTTGTGATGATGAACGCCATGCCATTCCTCTTTAAACTGTCATTTCTGGTATAGTAGATCATATGGTTGTCTGATTCAAAATGGCCAAATCCAGTCCATTTCAGCTCACTAATGCCTAGGATATCAGTCTTTGTGTGTTCCATTTCATTCTTAACAACTTCCAATTTTCCTAGATTCATACTTCTTACATTCCATATTCTGATTACTAATGGATGTTTTCCACTGTTTCTCCTCAATTTGAGTGATGCCACATCAGCAAATGGAGATCTCAAAAGCTTTACCTTATCCATATGGGTAAGGCTGCTTTTACTCTGATAATGCAGCTCTTGCCCAGTCCTACTTTGAGAGCTTTGTAAGCTAAGTGACTCATCTTCCTCCTCTGTATTGAAAAATGTTTCCAGACTATTCATAAAGTTGCGCAGTAATGTATCAGACAGTGTTTCTCTGCTATTCATAAAGTTTTTCCTGGCCACTTCTTTGAGAAGTGGATAACCTCCTCCTTCTTCCTAGTCATCTCAGTCTGTAAGCCGGGCTGATACCTGTGCACCATGTGAACCCCACTGGGTTTGAAACACCAGTGGCACAGCCTCAAGACTCACAGCATCACGTCCCCACAGTAGGACAAACCGACAGACAAGTTTGTCTCCCTTAGCTGTTGGAAACCTCTCCAACCACCCTTACTTGGATCCCTGTGGCTGACTCCTCGATCTGCTCTGGTTCCCTTCACCTTTTCTGTCTTCTCCCTGATTTCCTCCCTCACTGCTTGTGGGAAGTGGCCTGGGTTCCCTCTCCTCCCCTGTGTCCCTGCTGCTGACTCCTCAATCTGTTCCATTCCCCTTTGCCTTTTCTGTCCTCTGCCTGCCTTCCTGCCTCTCTGCTTGTGGGGTATGGCCTGGGTTCTCTCTCTTCACCTGGGTCCCTGTGGTTGACTTCTCTGGAACTCCTCTAGAATCTTTTAATATTACAACTTGAGGCTTAATTTTTTTTCCTTACTTCTTTAAGCTTGAGAAATCTGAGTGTGTTCTTCCTTTTTGGTTTTCTAACTCTGGGTCTTTGCACATTTCATTATAATAATTGACTTTGTCTTCTCATGCTGCTCTTTGAAATCTTCTGTTCAGCTCTTTTATCTTGTCATTTCTTCCATTTGCTTTAGCTACTCTCCATTCAAGGACAAGTTTCAGATTCTCTTCTGTCATCCATTTTGGTCTTTTCTTCCTTTCCTCTCATTTTAATGACCTCTAGTTTTCTTCATGTATGATGTTCTTGAAGTCATTCCACAATTCCTCTAGTTTTTGGTCATTGGTGTTCAATGCATCAAATCTATTCTCTACTAGGTCTCTATATTCAGGATGGATATGACCAAGGTCATATTTTGCCTCCCATGGACTTGTTTTTAATTGTCTTCAACTTCAACTTGAACTTGCATATGAGCAGTTGATAGTCTGTTCTACAGTCAATTCCTGGTTTTGTTTTGGCAGAAGATATTGAGCTTCTCCATTGCTTCTTGCCACAGATGTAATGAATCTGATTCCTGTGTACTCTATTTGGCAAAGACCACATGTATAGCTGCTGTTTGTGTTGTTGAAAAATGGTATTTGCAATTAATAACTTGTTGGTCTTGCAAAATTCTGTCATTAAATCTCTAGTGTTATTTCTATCACCAGGGCCATATTTTCCAACTATTGGAGATTCTTCTTTGTTCCCAACTTTTGCATTCCAATCACCAGTGATAGTCAGCACATCTTAATTGCATGTTTGCTTAATTTCAGACTGTAGAAGTTAGTAAAAATCTTCAGTTTCTTCATCTTTGGCTTTGGTGGTTGGTGCATAAATTTGAATAATAGTAGTATTAACTGGTCTTCCTTGTAGGCATATAGATAGTATTCTATCACTGACAGCATTGTACTTCAGGATATATCTTGGTACATTCTTTGAGATGATGAATGCCATGCCATTCTTCTTCAGTTTGTCATTCCCCACATTGTAGATCATATGATTGTTTGATTCAAAATGACCAAAATCAGCCCATTTCAGCTCACTGATGCCTAGTATATCCATCTTTATGTGTTCCATTTCATTTTTGACAACTTCCAATTTTCCTAGATTCATACGTTTCATGTCCTGATTATTAATGGATGTTTACAGTTGTTTCTTCTCATTTTGATTCATGCCACAACAGCAAATGGAAGTTACAAAAGCTTTACTCCATCCACATCATTAAGATCAGCTATATCCTGAGGAGGTAGCTTTTCCACAGTCATATTTCGAGTGCCTTCCAACATGAGGGGCTTAACTTCTGGCATTATATCGAGCAACGTTTCAGGGCTATTCATAAAGTTTTCCAGTAATAGATCAGACAGCATTTCACTGCTATTTGTAATGTTTTCACTGGCCAATTCTTTGAGAAGTGGATGGCCTCTTCCTTCTTTCGAGTATGTCTTGGTCTGGAAGCTCTGCTGAATCCTATCCACCGTGGGTAACCCTGCTGGGATTTGAAACACTTGTGGCATAGCCTCCAGCCTCACAGAAACACATAAGCCACCATAGTATGACAAACTGACAGAAAAATTTGTCTCCCTTAGTTGGTCCAAACTGCTCCGCTTACTTCCTGGTCTCCTTCAGCCACTATAAACTAGTGTTCTCCCCTAGCTGCTCCAAACCCACTGGCTCACTTCCAGGCCTCCTCCCACTGCTCCAACACCTGCCTGTCAAGCCCATCTCACTTACCTGTCCTGCCCCCACTGAGCCAACACCTACCTGGCATGCCCTTGCTGGCTTACCCAGCCTGCCCCTGCCACTTCGGCCAGTAAGTAATGGTGTCATTTATTTCAACATGACATGCTGGTGAAGGAAAGATGAATGAAACAGTCATCATGCCTGCTCCATAAAGTTTAGAGGCTAATGGGAAAGCAAAATAAATAAGTAAATGAACAACTAATAAGTAGAGATGAAGTGTGATACAGATTAGCAGGGGCTGTGTGACTGGAAGTGAGGCAACTTTGACCAAGGTGATCAAGGAAGATTTATCTGTGGGCAACCAATGTAAGTTAAGTAGATTGGCAGCAAAGGATACAGTCAGATGAGCCCAGGGAGCTGAGGAACTGCATGGGCTCTGATGTAAAAAAGGGCTTGGTGTGCTTGGGGAACAAGAAATGGTGAGTTTGACTGGCACCTGTGAGCAGAGGGAAGATGGAATGAGATGAAGTTGGAAACGTAGTGACCAGTAGAGTCATGAGACCCTTGGGAAGCAAGGTAAATGGTTTGAACATGATGGTAAAAGTTTTGGGGTTGCATTCCAGGACATTCCTTCTCAGCTCCTGGCTGATTGGAAAGACAAGTTTGTCTCTCTTAGTTGTACCAAAGCACTCCACTCACTTCCTGGTCTTCCTAAGCTGCTCCAAACTGATACTCTCCCTTAGCTGCTCCAAACCTGCTGGTTCACTTGGAATATAGACTAGTGATCACAAACATAGATGTGGGGAGATATGTCAGGAAGTCAAGACTAATCCAATAATACCTCTATTTCTTTCATTCTTCAGAAAGGACACAAGGGTGAGAGGGACAGAAAATCTTATTCTGCCTTGTCTTATGAGGCTGGAAAAGATTCAACAGAGAAGGAGAAGTGATAGTGTGGAAGATAGAGAGAAAATAGAACAAAACTTTAAAAATGCTGAGAGATACCACAACTCTGAGCACAGGGGAAGAGTTCAGCCTGGTAAAGTAGGAGATGTTATCATGTGGCAAGAAAGTGGGATGCTTGACCTGCTGTCCTGCAATTTGTCATGATGACAGGATGAAGGATCAGTGGGGATCATGGGGATGTTGTGGGGAAAAACATTATTGGAGATGAGTGTTGTTGTTGTTATGTGCTGTCGAGTCGGCCCTGACTCATAGTGACCCCTCCTTCGGTTTCCGAGGCAGTATCAGTATGGAAGTAGACTCCCCAACCTTCCCTCTGAGGATATGGGAATAAGAGATCAGGAAATTGAAGTGATTCTTTCAGGTGACATTAGATCTAGATGCAGAGGAAGACTGTGAGATCCAAAGGATGATGGACAATGATAAGGAGATGGGAAGAGGCAGCATGCACTGGCTTCTAGAAGATATTGGGGAATTAAATGAAACAGTTTCAGTTTCACAGGGCTATAGAGAACCAGTGATCTGAACAGTCATGTTTTGATTAGGGCCAGAGGGTAGATGGGCACATCTGTGAAGAAGTTTTGGATTTAGAGGAATTTGATGATAAAGTACAGGTATTCCAGAAGACACAGCAGAAAAGTTTGGGGAGGAGGGATTTCAGTGACATGATAATCTGTATGTATTCAATAATATGTTGAGTAAACCAAGAGAACTAGGTCAACCTTATGTAAGAGAGCAATGAAAAACTCTCTGAGATTACAGAGAACAGATGTCAGCTTTAGTGGCTGTGTAAGCTGAAAAGATTGATAGCAGATACCAAGCATGGTGACTTGTCCTTACTGGGGTGCACATGTTACCAAGGGAAGGGAGAAAGAAGAGAGGCAAAACATACTTAGACCAAAAAGCTCCTAGAACATTTGCATAGAACCTGGAGCAATGATTTAAAAAAATCACCAAACTCTGTCCTGATTTAAAGAAGAATTAGGATGAAAACCAACAAAATAACACAGAAATTTTATTACCTACAAAAACACTTGACATTCTTCATTCACAACCAATTTATCTCATTCTCTGCAAGTCACTTTTGGCTACTGTAGTGGATGCTGTTGTGTATTATCCATATCCACTGTGCTAGGATTGAAGTCTTCATTTCGCCAATGCCTGGAGTGTTGAGACTGAAGGCTCTTAGCTTCCAGGGAATGTCCTCAGCCAGAGAGAACCACTTTACTTAAGATTACATTCTTTTGCAGGGATGAGGAAGTGTAGCTCACACACAATGACTAATCCAAGGGTAGCTCTCTTGCCTCAATGTAAGGCACCTCTGAAGGGCCTACCCTACTTCAGAGCCTCTAATTTTGAGCCAGCACACTCATACACAAAAATCAAAGGAAAATTTCACTGGCCTGGTGTTCCTTCCTCTGAGGAGATATGAAAAACTATTTGTGTTTCAGGGCTGAGACCTTAGTCTAAAGGATCAGGCCCACTTGAGGATTAGGTGGAGTGACCCTGTTAGGGAGAGGACAGAGCTTGGTGTTTGAGTTGAAGAGGGGGCATTGCTCGGGCATAGAAGTGGATAGCCTGACTGCTAACTCTAAGGCTGGGAAATGGGATGTCCTTTGGGTTGTGCAGTCCTATACACAACTCTTACATGGTAGAATATTAGATGGGATAGTTGAATGGACATGGTCTAAGCATTATGATGTTGGGAGAATCTGCAAAGGTCCACACACCAGAAATACTCTTTGGGGTGGGGAGAGGATGCACTGCTCCTCGGGGCACTATCTACTGCAATGATACCTTTTCAACAATTTTTAAGGATATATATTTACCAGGAATTTTCTAAAAAGATGACTAAAACAAACAAATAAACAACAACCACCTTAGTGCAAAGGATTTCAAACTCCACAGTGCACTAGAATCACGTAGAGTTTTGCTGAAACAGATTACTGGGCCCCATGTTCAGACATTCTGAGTGTGTAAGTCCAGGGTGGGTAGAAAACTTGCATTTCTAATCACTCCCCAGGTGATACCACCAGTCCCCACAACCAGTCACGGTCTTAGGTGAAAGTAAGACTTAAAAAAAAAAAAAAAAAAGGAAACCCACTCACTGCTATCAAGTCGATTCAGACTCATAACAACCCCCTTTGGGTTTCCGAGGCAGTAAATCATTATGGAAGTAGACTGCCCAGGCTTCCTTCTGCAGAGTGCTTCTGGTTAGCAGTCAAATGCCTTAGGCACTACTCTAGCAGTGCTCCTAGGGGATAATATAGCAATGTAGTCCAAAAGTACATCTTTTCATTGCATGTATGATTGCTCACCAGCAACTTAGAAGACTCTTCCATTTTATCTGTAAATTCTTGCCCTCTGATGTTAGAATTTAGCTCTGCTTCTCCCCTGATCATGTTTGTCACTCTGGATTCATATCATAAGTGGAATCATAAACTTCAAATGGGCCACACTGGCCTATTGGAGGAGCAGTGCTAATGTGTATGGTTGTGCTGTATGTATACTGTACAGAGGTGACCAGCAGAGGGGTAAAGTGGGGGTTGGGGTCAGTCCAAGCATCTCTCATCATGTGCCCCAGTAAAGTTCTTTGCACAAAGTATTCCTGGTTCCTCAAGCTACTGACCGTGGTGGTGATGATTGAAGGGGTGGGATGCAAGATTGTGTCCATCCAGAAAAGTTCTTCCTCGAACTTCAGAAAGGCAAAAGTGTAAACTTTGAGTCTTAGTCTGGAGCGCAAAATGGAAAACCACGTGAAGAGGCTTTTTTTTTTTTTTTAATGACCACCCAAGAAGGCCTGGAACTCACATGTGAGTCTGCGCAGAAGGAGGGGGCCATCCTTATGAATTTGCATTGCCTGAACCAATTATTATTCACTTTGAAAATTGAAGATTGTGATGATTTTTGTACCTGAGCATCGAGTAGCACATTACTGCTTGTTATTAGTCTCTGAATTATCTGTGCAGTTTAGCTCTATGGCTCCATGCTCCATGCAGTATTAGCATTGCCAAGGAACTTGTTAGAATTGCAAATTTTGGGGCCGTGACCCAAATTTACTAAATCAGAAAACCTGAACGTATGGTCCAACCAGTTGCATTTTGACAATCCCCATCCCTTTCCCAGGTAATTCTGGTGTGTGCTAGTTTGCAAAGCACTGAATTAGAGCTTCTTCAACTCTAACATGCCTAGGTGACAACTGAGTATCTTACTAAAATTCAGATTTCGAGATTGGAAGTCTGGGGTGGGGCTTGAGATTTTGTATTTCTCACAAGTTTCTAGGTAATGTGGATGAGGCTGGTCAATGGACCCAATATGAGTAGGGGTCTAGATTACAGAAATGATTCTTAACCTTGGCTATACTTTGGAATCACATTAAAAAATACTGTGCTTGTGTATTTTCCAGTTTTTTTCCCTCTGAATTTCTTTCTTTTTTTTTTTTGTCATAAATTCTATTTATTTAAGATAATGAGTTGTTAAGAACAACTTGACAACTTAGGATATGAAAATAGATTTTTATACAATTGATTTACATTGAAAAACCAAGGCCATGGAAAATGCAGCATAACTGAAATGCTAAAAGGAAACAAATAACAGCAAAATGGTAAAGGTAGAAAATATCTAAGAACACCTTAATCAACAATACAGTACATGATGAAAGAGTACATATGGGATAATCTGATTTTAAACATATATTACAATGAGCCAATAAAATATTCTGCAGGCAACATAAAAGGAATAAAACCTTTGACAGTGAAAATTTATATGTTTTATTCTGAGGTGGTATCTCTATGGAAGTAGATTGCTCAGTCTTCTTCTGAGGAGTGACTGCTGTTTTGAACCACCAGCCTTCTGGTTAGCAGTCAGACATCTTAGGCACTATGCCACCAGAGCTCCCTATACAGTGAGCAGACAAAATATTCTGTAGGCAACCTAAAAGGAAGAAAACCTTTAACAATGGAAATTTATTTGTTTTGAAATAAAATATTTTGTAAAATTTCATTTATTACTATTGTGGCATTATTGATGAAGCAAATGATTTAACAGTGACCTGAGGGTTTTTTTTTGTTGTTGTTGTTTGTTTGTTTTTTGTTTTTTGCTATCAGAACTAGAACCATTGATGATGGTCCACAAAGTAGTTTTGTATAAGGACAAAACTTAATTGCTAATTGATACAAAGAAAGAAAATAAATCCATGATAGCAAAATATTCCATTAGGACCATATTAAAACCAAAGCCACTGCCATTGAATCAATTCCAACCCATAAAAACCCCCATTGGGTTTCCAAGGCTGTAAATATTTATGGAAGTAGATTGCCTCTTCTTCCCACCATGCAACTGGTGGGTTTGAACATCCTTCTAGCTAGCAACCAAATGTCTTACCCACTGCACCACTAGAGCTCCTTAAGACCATATTGTATAATAAAAGTAATAAATTATATAGTAAATATATTCAATATTTTGCATATTTACATGTATGTGTTGAGACAGCCAACAGACATCTTTGAGCTAACATCATACTTTTTGAGGAACTACCTCCTTCAGAATATTCTAACAGTTATTTTTCATTTAGTTCCAGAAACTGCTCGGCAATCATCCACAAGCTACACAAGAAGGGACATTCTGAGCTGGCTAAAACTGGACAGACCCAGCTTGACCAAGACACACAGGTGCAGAAGAGACAGTTTTTACCTTCTGGTGACTTAGTGACATGTCCCCCACTAAAACTTCCCTGCCAAAGAATGCTTAGCCCACCATTATTTGAACATGGACATGTGTGCAAGCATGATGGCTGTGCACGTACTTGTTCCACCCTCACTCTGCCTCTAATCTATAATCATGACTCTTTCTCAGAAATCTTATGAATAATCATAACTTCCCCAATTGCCACAAGCTTGAAAGTGAAAGCAAACTGACGCCCCTTTGAATTCCCTTGGAGACAGCCGTTCTGGGGGTTCCTTGGTGTTGGCCTTCTGATTAAAACTTCTTTCTTTGCTTCAACCTGAGTCTATGGTTCTGTGAGCCACTCCGAACAGAGCCTGGACCTGGGTTTGCAGTGTCAGTGTGTATTAAAATTCATGATTTCTAATTGTATGAGTCGATTTTTAATATAATTTATTTTATTTTTGTTATTGAGAATATGCACAGCAGATCATGCACCAGTTTACAAACTTCCACCTGTACAATTCAGTGACATTGATAACATTCTTCAAGTTGTACAACCATCTCATCTTCCTTTTCCAAGTGGTTCTATTACCATTAGCATAAACTATGTTGTTGTTGTTATTTGCTGTTGAGTCAGCCCCAACTCATAGCGACCCCTCCTTGGGTTTCCAAGGCAGTATCACTACAGAAATAGGATTGCCTAACCTT
Source organism: Orycteropus afer afer (assembly GCF_000298275.1). Lineage (NCBI taxonomy): Eukaryota > Metazoa > Chordata > Mammalia > Tubulidentata > Orycteropodidae > Orycteropus > Orycteropus afer. The sequence goes on along the minus strand of NW_006921823.1, from coordinate 3,542,285 downwards.
CCTTCCAAGGAGTAGCTGGTGGGTTTGAACCGCCAGCCTTCTGGTTAGCAGTCAAGTGCCTTAGGCACTATGTTACCAGAGCTCCCCTATACTGCCCCCTATACTTCCTATTAAGTCTTTTGAGTTGCTACTGTCAATTTGATCCCATATACATGTAGACCTTAAAAGAGCACAATGCTCAAGGCAGACATTCCTTACTAGGTGTTCTGGTTACCTAGTGCCTCTCTGACAGGAAGATACAACAAATGGGATGGCCTTAACAAACAGGAGTTTATCTTTACAGTTTGGAGGCTTTAAATTCAAGTTCAAAGTGCTAGGCTCTAGGGACTGGGTGAAAGCCCCTCAACCTTGGGCTTCAGCTCTGCCTCCTCCTCCCAGCCAGCTAAAGCTGGAGGCTTTTCTTCACTCAGACAGCTGCTGGCTGACAAGTCCAAGGTTGACAAGTGAAAATATACAGTCCCAATGTTACCAAACAACATGACAGGCCATTAATTCAAGTCCATTGAAAGTCCCAAGGTCAGCAAAGCATGGCAGGCTGCTGAACAATGACATGGCTACATGCAGGGTTCAAGCATGCCACATGATAGAGACAATTCCCAAAGATGTTTCTTATATATGAGAAGCAGACCACATACCCAGTTGCTCCAACAGTTTCCACCATGGAGTTAGTTACCAATCTTACCATGGGGAATAACTACATTCAGCTGCCCAGCCACTCAACCAGGCCCAGCCAAGTTGACACACAAACTTATAACTACAACGCTAGTTAAGTTATAGTGGCGTAGTGCCTAAGGCATTTGACTGCTAACCAGAAAGCTAGTAGTTCAAACCCCCCAGCCACTCCTTGGAAGGAAGACTGGGCAGTCTACTTCAGTAGAGATAGCACCTCAGAAACTGAAGGAGGGTCACTATGAGTTGGATCTGACTCAACAGCAGTGAGTTTGGGTTGTTGTTGTTTTTGTTTGATTTTAAGGCAATTTCAGAGATGTTTAAGGTTAAAACCTCAGGGCAACAATTTCAGGGGTTTCATAAGAATTTTAAATTCTGATCTGTATTTTCCTCGTCGACCAGGATTCTTCTATAGAATCTTTGATCAAAATGTTCAGTAATGGTAGCTGGGCACCATCCAATTTTGGTCTTATAGTAAAGGAAGTAGTTGTTCACAGAAGCAATAAGCTACATATTCCATTTTTTCCTCCTATTCTTGATTTTCTTTCTTCCTTTTTTACTCCAGGCAACTAAAGATCAAGTGTGTGCCATGGATGCAAGCTTTTAAGATCCCAGGTACTATGCAACAAACTAAAACGTGGAACAGAAGCACTGAACATGTTGTTAGACCAATTAACTGTGATGTCCCGTGAAACCATGACCATAAACCTCCAAACCGAGAAACAAGATCCCATGAGGTATTAGTCATATTTATCATAGTTGTATCTATTTATCATAGTATTTATCATAGTTGTATCTATTGCACAACTTTTTCCAACTCAAATTTTTATAGCTCTACAACTTTTGACAGCAATTATGTTAATTGGCTAAGCAATCCTACCTTTAATCAATGTAATTTTTCCATCACCATAAACCAAAACTCAGTTTTCTCTAAGCTACAACCCTCCTTTCCCGTGCCATCCTATCCCTGCTAACCATTAATAATAAATTTTGGTCTCTATATATTTACCTATTCCTGTCTTTTTATATAAGTGAAGTTATACATTATTTGTCCTTTTGTGACTGACTTATTTCACATAGCATAATATCTTCAAGCTCTATCCATATTTCAGCATGTATCAAGACTTCATTTCTCTTACCAAGTAGTATTCTATTGTATGTATGTATCACATTTTGTTTAATCCATTTATTTGTTTCTGCTAATAATTTCTACTTTCCTACCATTGTGGTTTGATAAAAATAATTTTTAAATTTATTGAGACTTAGGTTAATGTGCTCAGCTGCTAACTGAAAGGTTGGAGGTTAAAGTTCACCCAGAGGCACTTCAGAAGAAAGACTTAGTGATCCACTTGTTAAAAATCAGCCATGCAAAACCTATGGAGCACAGTTCTATTCTGACAAACATGGGGTCACCATTAGCAGGAATCAATGAAATGCCAACTTTTCTGTTTTTGTGATTGTTCTCTGTCATGTGCTCCATCTTTGAGAATGATCCACACGCTCTACAGAGTGTATAGCCCTCAGTTTCCTTACTAATTTTCTTTCCAGATGTTCTGTCCATTATTGAAAGTGGTGTATTGAAGTTCCCCACTATGTCTTTGGGAGCTCCAATGTTAGGTGCATAAACCAAAACCAAACTTACTGCCATTGAGTTGATTCTGATTCATAGTGACCCCTGTTGGTTTTCCAAGGTGGTAAATCTTTATGGACGTAGATTGTCCTATCTTCCTTCTGCACAATTATCAGAATGCTAACCTTCTGGTTAGCAGTCAAATGCATTAGGAATTGCACCACCAGAGCTCCTTTGTTAGATGTATATATAATTGTTACATCTTCTTGATGAACTGACCCTTTCTTCATTATATAATGGGACAATCTACTTCCGTAGTGACACAGCCTCAGAAACCCAAGGAGGGGTCGCTATGAGTCAGGTCTCACTCGACGGCACATAACAACAACAACAACAACATCATTATATAATACTCTTCTTTGTCTCTTATAGCACATTTTGACTGAATGTGTATTTTGTCTGATAGGGTGATTAGAAGTGAGGGGAGAAGAAAGGGGCTCATCATGTACGGAACATTGAGTTAAGGGTAATAGAATAATTTGGAAATGGATAATCGTGATGGTGGTACAATATGATGAATAATATTAATGTCACTGAAGTGTACTTGTGAAGAATACTGAAATGGCAAATGTTTAGTTACATATATATTTACCACAATAAAAAAAAATACTGGTGTTGTGGTTCCACTCATAGAAGCTGTGGTGCAGTTGTTGTAGGGGTGGGCTGGACTGCACATTGGAATGTTTTAAAAAAGTATATTTACAGCTGCTCTGGTGGCATAGTGCCTAAGGCATTTGACTGCTAACCAAGAGGTTGGTGGTTCAAACCCACCAGCCACTCCTCAGAAGGAAAGTTGAATAATCTACTTCTGTAGTGATACCACATCGGAAACCCAAGGAGGGGTCGCTCTGAGTAGAATCTGACTCAATGGCAGTGAATTTGGTTTGGGTTTCTAGTGATTCTAATGTATAACTAGGGCTGAGAGATCCTAGTCTAGAAGCAAATGGGGCAGACTTCTTAGAAATAAATCTGAGTGGTGCAAATGGTTAAGCCTTCAGGTACTAACTGAAAGGTTAGTAGTTCAAGTCCACCCAGAGGTATCTTGGAAGACAGTCCTGGGAATCTACTTTTCTAAAATCAACCATTGAAAACCTATAGAATGCACTTGTACTCTAACACAAGTGGGGTTGCCACGGGTTGAAGTTGCCTCAATAACACCTAGTTTGCTGGTAAGCTAAACAGAAGTTAAAAGAGAAACGGGAGCCATCTCTCTCTTATGACTGATGAAAAGTTAAGGTGTGTTTACCCATTAGCCTGGGTAGTCCTTTACAATTCCAGAATCCTTAGGCATTGCCCAGAGCTGTTCTGTCAGTGGGTCTGGACCCCCCACTCTTCACTGGCTTTTATTTATTTATTTATTTTGCCCATACATTTGTTCTTAATGAAATGAGGATACTGCTTTTAGGTATCATTAAAAAGAGACCAGGGACATAATTTTCAATATTGTTGGTCCTTCTTTAAACAGGTTTCTGGAGTCTCTGCTTCCATTCTCAGAACAAATAATGATCATGTGTGCCAAAATTCAGGATTCTTCTGCAGTGCAGGATTTACAGAAACAAATTGGCTCCCTTCAACCAACTCCCTACTTCTGCACTAGAAATGGCTTGTTGCCTGTAGTATTTTCACTTCTTTAAACTTTTAACCCTTCATTTTTCAGTCCCCAAATACCGTTTTATCATTTAACCTGATAGTTTCATCTTGGGTGTGGAAAACAACTTCCCTGCCCATTAACCTGGGTGGTCCTTTCCAATTCCAGAATCCTTAGGCATTGTGCAGAGCTTTCCTGTCAGTGTGTCTGGACCCTCCTCTATGCTGGCTTTTTTATTGGCCCGTACATTTGCTGTTAATGTAGTGAGGGCACTGCTTTTGGGTATCATTTAAATAGGGGTGAACTTGTTAATGCGAACATTAAGTGGCTTGGACAAAAAAAAAAAAAAAAAACGAGCTTTTTATTTTCATATAGCAATGGTCATTAAAGCCAGAAATAGGACATCTAGTGAGCAAAAATTAGTTTTCTTGACTCTATGTTGCAGAAAGCATATTTCTTAAGTAAGATTAAAAAAAAAAAAAAAGTTTCCTAAGAATAAAACAGCAGAAATTTACTTTGGAAATAAACTTGAAGGGGTAATTTTGTCTGGAAATATGCAGAAAATAAAAAGAGTATTAGAACAGGTATATAGGATTCTATATGCTAAATCAAATTTAAGGAATGAGAAAATAATAATTTTCTTTCCAAACATTTGGTGCTAAAAAATGAGACACAATCAAGAGAAGAAATATTTGTATCAAACCTGTGGTTTAATTTTAATATGGATTAATGTTATAGTTGAGTATTTTAAATGCAGGCATAGAATTGTTAGTAATAAATCTCATTTCTTGCTGACTCACCTGCTTTTGATAAATGCTTCTTTGAAAAATTATTAGCAAATAAACCTAGTTATTTTCCTGAAATGCTGATGTGAAATTACTCAGTGAAAAGACAGTTTCAACCAAAGACTGAAAAAAAAAAATGATAGTTTTGTCACGTGATCCTATTAAATTAGAATGTATCAATATGCCCTGTTCTGGTGGTGTAGTGCCTAAGGCATTTGACTGCTAACCAGAAGGCTGGCGGTTCAAACCCACCCGTCACTCCTCGGAAGGATGACAGGGCCATCTACTTTTGTAGAGATATCGCCTCACAAACCCAAGGAGGGGTCATTATGAGTTGGATCTGACTCAACGGCAGTTAGTTTGGTTTTGGTGGTTGACTAAATGAGTAAGTTTTTAATTTAGTATCTGGAATCCGATACTAAAAATCTGTTATCTTTCCAACGGAATTATTTTAATTCATTAAATTCTCAAATATACCAGACTTCATATATTCCTGGAGCATGCAGTAGGTGGCATCTAAAAGCTCTTTAGAGGCAAGCAGGCGCCATTTAAGTAGGAACAGCAGCAGCTGTAGCAGCTGCCTCTGGAGTTGACACATCTCTGAAGTCCGAGTTTGAAGACTGGAGGGGGTCAGGCTGCGGCGCCTGAGACAAGGGAAGTCAACATCCACCGCGCCAGGACACGCAACGGCTCCGCAAGCGCAGGTACGCGGGACTGCGGGCTGGGTCGGGCGGGGCTCAGAGCAAGGGACAGGAGAGGCGCGTGGGGCGCGGGCGGGAGACCAGCTGAGAGCATCTTCAAGGCTGACTGGCGGGGAAAGCACTGCGCCCCGCCTGGCCTCCAGGAGGACTTGGCAGCCGCACACCCTGCGCTGACCTGCACTACGCGAAGAGAGGTCTGAAGACGTTCGGAGTGTTCTGTAGGTAACTGATGTCTTCATCCTCTGCTGTGGCTTCGCTGCGTCCTCATTGAGGAACTGATGGCTTGTCCATAATTGCTTGAGAGCAGGGAAAAGGGATTATCGTTCTTTGGGAAGGCGAACCAGCAACATAATTACCAAAGAAGGCAAGGGCCGGGGGAAGCTGCATTTCTGTATCCTTCTCAGAGAATGAGCATCATGATGCTACCCTTGTCTAAAACCGTTTCTTCAAAAGACAAAAAATATGCATTTTCCATATCACTAAGGATTTCTGATTTCTTTCAAAGCAGGAGTTAGTGTGAAACATTCTATTGTGCAGGTGATTCTGTGGATGTGGAAGTTGGTGGAAGGAATTTATGAAAGTCATAAAAGGATGTGGTCCTAAGTAAAATGAATGCAAAGCACGTTAGCAGCTGCTATTTTGTTCAGTAGGTTTTTATGCTAGACGGCTTTGCTTCATGTGGTTGACTGAGACTTATCTAAATATTTTATTTCTCCTTTTAAAGGCTGTTTCATGATAGCTACATGCATGCCTTTGCGTTTCCTTGTTGTAAATGCAGAAGAGGAAGGACGTGGCATCGCATTGTTAGTTGTGTGCCTGTGATTTCATCAGATGAAAATGACTGCTGACAGCTCCAGGCTTCTGCCAGCAGAGCATTGCTGAGTTTGCAGGGGTCTGCTCCTGAAAAGGGATGTTTGTCCTTTTCAAAACTCCAATTCACATTCTGTGGGGGGTTTGGTAAACTTGTAAACTAGAAGCTTCAATTATCTATTACATCTCTTGAATGGGGGAATGCAACATTGTGGTGGAATTCAGTGTTTACTGTGAAGTGAAACAGGTTCCCTTGGATAGGAATTCATTTTCCATGTGTGCACTTGTTATCTTTTGAACAACCACTTTGCATGTGAGAAGCTAGGTTAGTGTATCAGAGATTTTCAGCTTTGGGCAACACCAATACAAACCTTAAAGATATTATTTTTAAAGATTTTCTAGGTAACAGTAAAAGACTGGAGCATTTTCCCATTCCAAATTAGTACAAATGTGTTTCTTTTCCAGTGGCATTTGGATTTGAAGTAGTGGAGTAGGAGGGAGAGGAAAAAGGAGGATAAAATTAGAATAAATTTAACAAATTTGTGTGGGAATAATATTAGTTTGAAGTTGTTGCTTGAAATTGCAAAATATACTTACTTCTACCTATGTCTGGAAATGCAGGAGATCCTATGAGTTAAGGGCACAAAAGGTCCATAGTTCATTTTATAGAAGAAGAAGACATAATGGTGAGGAAATATTTTAATTACATTTAATACATTGGATTTAATTTGGGAATAGAGGTAATCTTCCACATGAACATAGGTGAAGAAGGGGAAGGAGAAAGAAGCAATTGCTTCTACACCATGGCACAAGATTGCTGCTCACTCCTCAGTTATGTCCCTGTAAATGGGGATTACATGTACTGTATAGGTGATAGTTAATGTAGAAAGCTCCAGAATCTTTTTGTTGCTGTTGTTGTTTCAGCTTTAATAGAGCTGTTCCTAAGCAGAATCTCAGAAAACAAACATACTGAATTACAAGTTGTGGAAGTCATTTTTTAGCTCTTGCTCCTTACATTTTAGGTTTTTATTTGCTTTATGGAGAGGGTCATTATCTATACCTGTTCTGGCCAAGCCAGTATTCCCAGCAATGAAAGGGCAGAGGAGATTGCAAAATTACTTTCATTTTGTTCATATTCTATAAACTACAAATGACTTTTATTCTTTATGAAATATCTTATTTCAGAGGTAAATACTCTCTTGACTGATACCTGCATATCATACTGAAAAATTAAAACCTTTCAAAAATATTTGAGATTTTTTTTTTTCAAAAAAGAGTTTATCAGTGATGATAAAAAATATATTATTCATTCATATATCTCATGAATGGATAGCCACAGTTGATATATTAGCACATTGGAAATTAATCTATAAGTTTAGGCAAAACCACCATTTTCTCCAAGTTAAATGCAGTAGATTTATGCACAAAATAATTTCTTTGTTACAGAGAGGAACATTTGGTTGTCTGGAGTGAAGAGGACTCCAGCCAGCTGTTTTAGGTAATAAAATGTTTGGTGGTGTCCTGTAACTTTCAATTCAGATAACCATTATCCCTCATTCTCACGTACAGTGGGTAGGGTCTGTTTTGTCTGTCTCTGTCTGTCTCTCTGTCGGTCTGTCTATCTATTATCTGGCCTGAGTACTGACAGTGGACATATGTCTATTTTAAGGCAGAACTGATTTCTAGGACAGTAATTGCTTTTGGCTCTAATTTTTTTTTTTTCCCCCAGAAAAACAGCTGCTCTTGATCAAAAGGTAAAGTAATGGCTGTTGTGTTGCCACAATTGCTGATATTCTTTTAAATGTTGAATTTACTAACATATACATATACATTTAAGTATTAACTTAAAATTTTTTAGGTGATTTCACATAGTACCATAGTTTTTATTCTATTATGCATCTTGCAAGTCTTTCTTCCTTGACTGGGTAAGCACTTTTTCAAATACTTGGAACAAAATTTGTTCAACAAATACCCTCTCATCTTCTCCTCCTTTGCTCTAACTACTGGCCAATTCAAGAAAGATTCCATGTAGCTCTCTTCTTAATGCAGTTAAATGTTTTCCTATAAATCACTGTTGTCCACTCTAAATAAAATGTGTGATCCCTATAAATAATTTAAAGTAGTCACATTAGAAAAGTAAAAAGAAACAGGTAAATTGATTTTAATAATTTATTTATTCAATATATGTAAAAAATATCATTTAAATATGTATACAACACAAAAACACTAATGTGGTATTTAACATCATTTTTTTTTCTTCATGCTAATTCTTACACTTACAGAACATCTCAATTAGGATTGGCTATATTTCAAGGGCCCAAATACTCCATGTGGCTACTGGCTACCATGTTGGCCAGTGCAGCTAGAGATAATTAACTTCTTCTCACAACAGTGTAAGAACTAAAATGTTAAGGGATACTGCTGAGTAAATATTGTCAAAAATGGATACAGATGATCTTAAATTGTTTTAAGACATGTTTCCTACTCTTCTCTGCATTAACTAATAGTACAATCTTAAACTTATAGATTGGATCAAGTACTTTATGTGATCTTGTGAAACAAAAACAGTGGAAAATACTTATGGATTTGGCCTATATGCAGTGCAGAAGTGTATGGTGCAGTTGTAAAGGAAAGTGATGTGTATGGTGGGCATCACCATTTTGCATCAGTGCTATCTTCTACCAGGGCATTGAACTGGTTCATTCCAGTTCGACCTCCTGCTGAAAATTTGCATTTCCACCCCAGATATACTGAATCATGACCTACTTTTTAACAAGATCCCCAGGTGATTCTTATAGATCTCCAGGTGATTCTTATGGATCCCCAAATATACATTTGATGCTTCTTATGTATACATAAGAATCTTATATATACATTTGATGCTTCTTATAAGAATCATCTGGAGAGCTTGTTAAAATCTTGTTAAAATGTAGATCTGACTCTGTATATCTGGGGTGGAAATGCAAATTTTTACAGGGGGTTGAACCAGAATGAACCAGTTCAGTGTCCAGCTTCTGCATCAAGAAATACTGCCCCCTAGGTTTGCTTCAGCCCAGTCTCTGATTGCAGAGGTCAACAACTGAACCTCCATGACCCATTAGGGATCATCCAAAGTTCATATTTCAAATCTTTTGTTAGGTAACTAGCAGCAAGTCCGTTGCAAAAACACTAAACAGCTACTGGGCTTATATTTGGTGCCTGATAGAATATATTTAAAAAATATTTTAGTATTAGCTTGTATCATATTTGTTTATATTGTATCTATTTATTTGGACACCATTAAACTAAAGTTTGGGTGAAATGTAATGCTTTATAATTGATTGGCTTCTCAAAACCCAGTAGCTAATGACCTTAATGGAAATACGTCAAATTCTTGACCCAGTCATTGAATTGCTTGGAGTGCCAGAGGACCATTTCAATCCATGAATTCTTGTCCCAGAAATCATAAAATGAGATTTAAGGAGAGAAATGCTTTATATGTAATTAGTTTGTGCAGTATTTTTCTAAAGCTAATTATTGTCTATAAAGTGATTACATTTCTGAAGAAAATGAGAATACAGAAACTTTCTATTAGGTTTTGTACAATATACACACATACAAATGTGCACATAAACACATACACACTCACCCTCTGGGTACACAGATATCCTTCTTTCCTCAATTTCTGAAACTGGGTTCCATAGAAGTCCAAATACTTACCAGAGCTCTTCCAAAAGAGTCCTAAGAGGAGGAGGTGTCTTTCCTCTGTAAATCTTTACATTCTCTGTGATTGAAGCACCTTTGTGACTTTTGAGTTGAGGTTTATCTGCAGATGATACTAAGGAAAGAGGGAAAATGATCCCACTTGAGAGCTCTGCAACCACAGCAAAGCTATGAGGAATTCACTCAGCTCTCTGTCATATTCCACATTACAAATCAGCTCAATGATGTTTTCCCTTTTGTAAAATCTTGAACTTATCCCATTGGCTCTACCACCCAGCTCTATCCCACTTCATTATATACTCACTAAGATCAGTGCTTTAGATCCTTGCCTGTGAAACAGTCCACTGAAATTTAAAGAAAAATGGCTATGGAATAGTCCCTGACATTTAGAGAAGGATAGCTCATGCCTTTAGCTACCTTTCCTTTACTTTGATGTTGACCATTTGGGATCACATTGGACTTCATTACATTCTTGATCATAGGATGAATAGGAGGAGGCCATAAAATTTAAAACTGATATTACCTTTTCATCAAGGTCTGTGTAAATATTTGCAGGAACTAGGAGCTCTGGTAGCATAATGCCTAAGACATTTAAATACTATCCAGAAGGCTGGCAGTTCAAACTCACTGGCCACTCCTCGGAAGGGAGATTGGGCAATCTACTTTTGTAATGATACTGCCTCAGAAACCCAAGGAGAGATCACTATGAGTTGGGCACAACTTGATGGCACATAACAACAACAACAACAACATTTGATGATAGTGCATAAGGCATTTGGCTGCTAATCAGAAGTTCAGCAGTTCAAACCCACCAGCCTCTCTGCAACAGGAAGATAGGATAATCTACTTTTGTAAAGATTTACAGCCTTGGAAACCCAATGCGGGTCACTATGAGTCAGAATCAACTGGATGGCAGTGAGTTTGCTTTTTTGGTTTGGATTTTATGATAGAAATGACTAGGTATCCTAGATTTTTTTTGAAGAAAAAAAAACTTCCCAGGGCTCATATATGTTGACAATCAAGTGTTGTCTTTTTGATGATCACAGATGTTTTTACAGATGATACTTTGTGCTTCTATTTATTCTTTGTTTTACCATTTTTGTAGAAATTTAACTTCTTCTAAATACATCATTCATTCCAAGATGCAGACAGAAAGCTGGTTGTTGGAGCAAATATTTAAACATAAAGAATAAAAATGTAAATGTGGGAGAATTTTTAATGATCTCAGAGTAGAGAAAGATTTTCTAAGGATGATTCCCATCATGATATTAAGGAAGAAACATTTGTTAAATTTGGCTACATAGAAATTTAAAATTTCTGCCAGTAAAAATAAACAATAAGCAACTTCAAAAGACAAATGACGGCTAGGAAGAAATAGTTGCAACATATTTCAGATGAGGTTAATTACTGTAACAGTGGTTTTCAAATTTTATGAGCATCAGAATCACCTAGTGATTGAAACTCGCATTGCTGGGGTCAGCACCTAGGGTTGTGAGTTAGAATGTCTGATTTAGTGGGGCCAGAACATTTCAAACTATGGTGCTAGTGCTGGCCTGCTAAGCACACTTTGAGAATATAAATTAATATACATATATATTTATATTATGTATTTATTATATATTTAATATATAGTATAAGTATGTAATCATAAATAATATAAAATATATATCATATTTGAAAACTAATAGAAAACTGAGCAAAGGATAAGAATAAGCAGGTCTGAAAGACAAATCACTTTAAATTTATGCAGAGATGCAAATTAAGTAAATTCAATTATATCAATAATGAGAAACAGATTTCTTGTGACATGTTAAAGGATCAAACAGTGTAGGGGGGCAGGTGGCAGAGAAATTGGTGGCAATTTTGGAGGGCCACTTATAGTATCTACCAAATTTAAAACACGCTTATCATTGATCCTGTTGTTTCACTTAAAGGAGTTTATTCTACAGATAGACTAAAAAATCTGAGCAAAAGACTGAAAACTGTCAATGTGAAACTTATTAAATAAATTATAAACCATCTCACAGGCAGCTGTTAAAAGCATATGTTGTTGTTTGTTGTTATGTGCCACAGAGTCAGCCCAACTCCTCGTGACCCCTCCTTGGGTTTCCAAGGTGGTATCACTACGGAAGTAGATTGCCCAACCTTCCTTCCGAGGAGTGGTTGGTGGGTTTGAACCACCAGCCTTCTGGTTAGCAGTCAAGCCTTAGGTACTATGCTACCAGGGCTCCTGTTAACAGCATATATTTTTTAAAAATTAATTTTATTTTGTTGTTGAGAATATACACAGCAGAACATATACCAATTCAACAATTTCTGCATGAACAATTCAGTGACATTTATTACATTTCTCAAATTGTGCAACTATTTTCACCCTCCTTTTCTGAATTGTTCCTCTCCATTAACATAAACTCATTGCCTTCTAAGGTTCCTACCTAATCTTTGAAGTTGCTGTTGTCAATTTAACCCCATATATATAGTTCTCAAAGAACACCGTGCTCAAGGAAGACATTCTTTACTTCTTCCTCTTGTTGTTATGTGCCGTCGAGTAGGACCCAATCATAGAGACCACTCCTTGGGTTTCTGAGGCAGTATCACTACGGAAGTAGATTGCCCCATCTTCCTTCCAAGGAGTGGCTGGTGGGTTTAAACTGCCAGCCTTCTGGTCAGCAGTCAAGTGCTTTAGGCACTATGCCACCAGAGCTCCCACATTCTTTACTAGTTAAGCTAAATCATTGTTTGGTTTTAAGAAGACTTCAGGAGATATTTTTGGTTTAACATTTAAAGATGATCTTAGGGCAAAGTTTTAGGGGTTCATCTACCCTCCGTGGCTTCAGAAAATCTGAATTCCATGAGAACTTGAAATTCTATTTCTTTCATAGAATTCTTTTATAGAACCTTTGATAAAAATGTTTAGTAATGGTAGTTGGGCACCATCCAGTTCTGGTTTCATGGCAAATAAAGCAGTTGTTCATGGAAGCAATTAGCCACACATTCCATTTTTTCCTCCTATTCTTGATTCTCCTTCTTCTATTGCTCCAGGTACATAGAGAATAATTTCAATTGCACTTGCAAGCTTTTAAAATCCCAGGCAATATACAATGTACTAGGAAATAGAATAGACCACTGTTGTTATTGTTATGTGCCAAATCAGTCCTGACTCATAGCGACCGCTCCTTGGGTTGCCAAGGCAGTATCACTACGGAAGTAGATTTCCCAGTCTTTCTTCTGAGGAGTGAATAGACCACTAATGATGATATTAGGCCAATTGACTTTGATGTCTCATGAAACTATGACCCTAAAACTACAAACCAAGAAACCAATCCCTTGAGATATTGGATGCACATAAGCAGTATTAGCAGCTGCTGTTTTTTTTTTTTAAATACATGTATCACAAAACTTTTGCCAATTCAGCTTTTTTTATAGGGGAACAACTTATTGACAACAGTTACATTAATTGGCTGTTCAACCCTACCCTTAATCAATGCAATTTTTCCATCACTATACACCAAAATTCAGTGCTCAATAACTAGGAACACTTTGCAAGCCAAACGATACATGCCAGATGACAAAATTTGGTCCATGGATTTCCAGTGTGAGACCCTTGTATTAGAATGATTGGAAGAAAATGTATACAGCTCATAATTCTAAATGATAATGGAATGATGAGGAGAGATACTGTGAAGATACTGAGGCAGGTCTGAAGGAAGATGAATACACTCTTAGAAAAATAAATGCAATCATTGAATCAATTGAGGAAAAAAAACATAATATAACTCTATACATAGTGAAAAGGGAAAATCTATATGAAACACTTTTGATACCACATTCTCATCTGTTTTTTTGTCTTTCTGACTAATTAGCTATCAGTTGATTATCTTCGGCTACATATCATCGTTTTAACATCTGGTTACAATGCTGGCTCCTTACCATCACTTAAACATCAAACTCATTGCTTGATATTTTACTACCCACTACCAATCCTCCTTTTCCCTTCTGACTTTTATTTTTGGAAAAAACAATTTCTAATGACTGAAACAAAAACTAATGTTGAATAAGTGACCATTATGTGTTAATATGCAACAATGACTTGCATTAACACATTGGTAAAGTATAACATTTTTTCCTTTCGAAACATGAAAAGTTGTTGATTTTTGTATTGGTAAATTTTTGTGCTATTTGTATCCTTTATACTGACATTCTGAGAATTTTCTCTCATAAAGTTATCTATCCCCATCCTTTATAGTAATTCCAGATACAATGAAGCTGTTTCATATCCTTTATGGAGACACAATTATGCTTGGCACAGATGGATCATGACAAATACCCAAGACATCCAACAAGACCCAACCCTTGTCATTGCAAGACCTGTATTAATTAGGAACTGCAAGTCTTTTAATGAAGCATCTACCCCAGCATAGATAGATGCATGAATTCTAAATATAGTCAGAACATCACATTGCTTCCTCCTAAGCATTGCACAGAGCAACAAAATCGTAATTCATGCCATAAAGATTTACAGCCTTGGAAACTCTATGGTGCAGTTCTACTCTGTCCTATAGAGTTACTATGAGTCAAATTTTACTTGATGGCAGTGTGTTTTTGGTTAGGTTACAAATACCAGAAAACTTGATTTTCAGGTTTTTAATTGTGCAAATAGGATGATTATTGTAGGGGACCTAGTTGTAGTATTTTCATTAAAATTACAGTGGTAGAAATATTTCTAGGCATCTATTTTCAAAATACCACTCATATGATTATTGTTTTCTTAAGCAGGTACTGTGTCACCTTTATATTACAGAGATGGAGTATGCTTATTTTTGGAAAATACATTCATATGCTAAAAGCCATCTGCTACACAGAAAATACTAGTGAATTCAGAACAGGGGCTTTTGTATACAAGGAAAGCATGTAACTTGAATTTAAGCTCTGCAACTCTTGTAATTTCTTGCCACAAGATAACTAGTGAACCATTGTGTAGTAGAAAACATTTTCATGGTTAGTCTCATCTCGATATAAAGTATTGAACCAATGGCCAACCTTATTCTAAATGGAGACTGAAAACATTCCCTTTGCAAACAGGAAGCAGACAGAATGCTTTTTATAATCACTCCTTTTTAAAATGTATTGGAAGTCCTAGCCAGAGCAGTAAGGCAAGAAAGAAATAAAAGGCATCCAATTTGGCAAATAGGAAGTAAAATGATCTCTATTTTCAGATGATATGATCCTATACATAGAAAATACTAGAGACTCAACAAGATAACTCTGGAACTAATGTAAGGATTCAGTGAAGTGGCAGCGTACAAGATCAACATACAAAAATCAGTTGAATTCCTCTACACTAACAAAGAGATTTCTGAAAAGAAAATAAGGAAAACAATACCATTTAAAATAGCCACCTGAAAGATGAAGTACTTAGCAATAAATCTAACTAGAGACACAAAAGACCTACAAAAAGAAAACTACAAAACAATACTACATAAAAGCAAAAGTTGCTAATATGAATGGAAGACTGTGCCCTGCTCATGGATAGGAAGATTTAACATTGTGAAAATGAAAATACTACCCAAAGTGATCTACAAATATAATGTAATCTCAATCCAGATTCTATCATCATTCTATAAAGAGATGAAAAGACTAATCACCAACTTAATATGGAAAGGAAAGAGACTCCAGATAAGCAAAGCACTACTAAAGAAGAACAACAAAGTAGGTCTCACACTGCTTGATCATAAAACCTACCATGCAGCCACAGAAGTCAAAACATCTAGTATTGGTGCAATGATAGACACATAGATTGATGGAACAGAACTGAAAACCTAGAAGTAAATCCATTCACCTATGGACAGCTGATCTTTGAGAAAGGGCCAAACACATTAAATGAGAAAGAGATAATCTCTTTAACAAATTGTGCTGGCAAAAAATAGATACTCATTTGCAGAAAAATAAAACAGGATCCATACCACTAGCTATATACAAAAACTAACACAAGATGGATGAAAGACCTACATGTAAAATCTAAAACTATAAAGATCATTAAAGAAAAAAAACAGGAAAATAGACACTTCACCAAAGAGGATATTCAGGTGGTGTGATAGTTAAGTTTGTGTGTCAACTTGGTTGGGCCTGGTTGAGTGGCTGGGCAGCTGAATGTAGTTATTCCCCATGGTGAGACTGGTAATTAACTCCATGGTGGAATCTATTGAAGCAGCTGTGTAGCTGCTCTGGGTATGTGGTCTGCTTCCTGTACAAAAGGAACAGCCTTAGGAATGGTCTCTAGCTTATGGGACAACTGAACCCTCTATGTAGCTGTTTCATTGTTCAACAGCCTGCCATGCTCTACCAACCTTGGGACATTCAATGGACTTGAATTAATGGCCTGAATGTGGTTTGGAGATATCCAGACTGTGCCTTATTACTTGTCAAGTTTGGGCTTGTTGGCCTCAGCAGCCAGCAGCTGAGTGAAGAAAAGCCTCCAGCTTCAGCTGGCTGGGAGCAGGAGGCAAAGCTGAAGCCCAAGGTTGAGGGGCTTTTACCCAGTCCTTAGAGGCTGGTACTTTGAAGTCGGATTTAAAACCTCCAATTGTAAGAATAATCTCCTGTTTGTTAAGGCCATCCTATTTCTGATATATTCCTGTCAGAGCAGTACTGGGTAACTGAAACAGGCAGCCAACAAACACATGAAAAAATTCTCATGATCATTAGCCATTAGAGAGATGCAAATCAAAACAACAATGAGATATCATCTTGCTCCAGCATTAATAGCAAAGTTCAACAATACAGAAATAGCAAATGCTGGTGAGGATGCAGAGTGATTGGGAATCTCATACACTGCTGGTGGAACTATAAAATGATACAACCACTGTGGGAAGCAGTATGGCAATTCCTTAAAAAGTTGAAATTAGAAATACCATTTGACCCAGCTATTCCATTACTAAGTATATATCCTAAAGAAGTGAGAGCCAGGACAAGAACAGATATATGCACACCCATGTTCATCACAGCACTATTTATAATAACAAAAAGATGGAAATAACCTATGTGTCCATCAACAGAAGAGTGGATAACCAAACTATAGTAGATACACATAATGGAATATTATGCAACCTTAAAGAATAATGTTGTTGTTGTTGTTGTTGTTATGTGCCGTCGAGTCAGCCCCGACTCATAGCGACCCCTCCTTGGGTTTCCGAGGCAGTATAACTACGGAAGTAGGATTGCCCAACCTTCCTTCCAAGGAGTGGCTGGTGGGTTTGAACCACCAGCCGTCTGGTTAGCAGGCAAGTGTCTTAGCCACTATGCTACCAGAGCTCCCAAAGAATAATGTAGAATCTGCAAAACATAGCATAATGTGGATGAACTTGGAGGACATTATGCTGAGTGAAATAAGTCAATCACAGAAGGACAAATATTGTATTAGTCCATTATTATAAAAAGTCAAGGAAAGGAAGTTCCAGTAAGTTGGCAGAATAGGTAGAAAGACTGCACAGACTCTCTTCAACAAAGAAAAGGGGTACCAATTAACACAGATGCAGAAGATAATCCTAGACCCCTGAGCCTTGAAGGGAAGGATATAGACATGGACTAAACTCCAACTAGCAGAAGAATTTCCATGGAAATACCAAAAAAGGAGACGTACAGATCTGTGGTCTGGCAGCGATCTTGATGGCACAGACAGCTTGGAGATTCCTCAGTGGTTGTAGAGCATAAGAATTAACCTAAAAATCAGTCTGCTAGCCAGAGACTGCAAGGAGGACTGCTCTGGTGGCTGGGAAATAAAAAGAGAGGCAGCAAGGAGGATGGCAGGCTGAGCTGTGGACTTTTGTCTGTCAGGAGGGCACAGCCATTTTGAATGTTTACAAGCAGCTTGACCATTTTGGATATTTAAAGTGACAGTCTTCTCCCAGATTCCAGGGGCTTAAGAAGAGGTTCCACTTGCTGGTTACCCCAAGGACATTCCGGACCTGCATGACTGGAAAGGTGCAACTTTCCCTTTGCTGCTCTTATACCCCACACCCTCTTGGTGTATGCAGGTGTGGCCATCCCCCACACCCACCCACCTTCTGGGCCCGCAGAAACTCCACCCTAGTCTGTGTGCTCTGATGGATCCTTGGTGCCTGCCTTGCCCTCTTCCATTTTTTTTTTTCTTTTTC
>NW_006921823.1:3522854-3523967 GCF_000298275.1 Orycteropus afer afer | reverse complement strand
GAAGGTTGGGCAATCCTACTTCCGTAGTGATACTGCCTCGGAAACCCAAGGAGGGGTCGCTATGAGTCGGGGCCGACTCGACGGCACATAACAACAACATTATCATTATTATTTTTGTCCTTTTTACTATTATTCTTTATTCTTCCCCTCACAGGTCCTAGTTTACAGCTCTTTTTCTTTTCCCTGTTCCTGGTAGCATTTTTTTTTTCTTTCTCATGGTTACCCCATTTCTTGTTTTTCTTTTTGCATTTTTCCCATGTTTTTCTTCATTATTCTCCTTCTCTGACTTTTTTCTCTTGTTGCCCTATCCCAGATATTGCAGGTTTCTTTTTTTAGTTCTTCTTCTTCTTTTTCTCTTTGTTATTTTTTTAGTTACTGCTCCTGTGATTACATGGTGTATTTTTTTATTCATGTGCTTTTACTTTCTTGAAGGTTATTCAATTGTTCTTTTTGTCTAACTGAGTGGAAGACAGCAACAGTCCCCATAGGACAGAACTACACCCACACCTCCTGCAATTTCACTTACTGGGAGTGACCACTTCCTTGTCCACCAATGGGCCAATGATAAAAAACCACCAAGACAAGCCTGAATCACCCTGGGCTGTTCTTTATAAACAGTTAACAGAGATCTAAGTACAACAATGTCACAATGTCTCAGAAGCAACAGACCATCACAGTTCAAAAAAGAAGTAATATAAAGGGGAAAAAAACAAAGCAGTAAGATAGACCCAGAACACACCCCTGAAGAAGAAGCAGCATTGGAACTCTCTGATAAGAAATTCAAAAGAATTATATTTAGGTATCTTCAAGGGATTGGGAGACAGACCAAGGAAAACACAGAAAAATCCTAGAAAAGTTTTACAAGAAAATGCAAGCACAAAATGACGAAATAAATGAAAAATTAGAAATGATTCTAAATCTACAGATAGAAATCCAGAAGATTAATACGAAATTATCAGAAATAGATAACATATTGAAAGGGCAAAGGAGTAGAATGGATGCAATGGAAGACAGAATTAATGAGATTGAAGACAAATACCTGAATACTTCCTCAGAAAGGGATCAATCTGAAAAAATATCAAGACAAAATGAAGAAAGCCTAAGGTTCATGTG
>NW_006921823.1:3519501-3520704 GCF_000298275.1 Orycteropus afer afer | reverse complement strand
GATCAAATTGACTTTAAGACAAAAACCACCATATAAGACAAGGAAGGATATTATATAATGATTAAAGGATTAATTGAACATGAAGATATAACCATAATAGATATCTATGGACATAATGAAAGAGCCACAAAATACATAATTTAGATTTTAAAGGAGTTGAAAAATCAAATAGATGACTCCACAGTCATAGTGGGAGACTTTAATATACTACTTTCTTTGAAAGATAGAACAACTGGAAAGAAACTCAACAAAGATGCAGAAGAGCTAAAGAATACAATCCACCAAATTGACCTTATAGACATCTACAGAGCACTTCACCCAACTACAGCACAATACACATTCTTTTCAAGTGGACATGGAACATTTTCCATGATAGAGCATATGTTAGGCCATAAAGCAAACCTTAATAAATTTAAAACATTGAAATAATGTAAAGCATCTTCTCAGACCACAATGCTATCAAATTAGAAATCAACAATAGGAAGATCAATGGAAAAACAGTAAACACATGGAAACTGAATAACATCTTCTTTAAGAAAGTCTGGTTAAGAGAAGAAATAAAAAGTGAAATTCAAAAATTCCTCAAATCAAATGAGAATGAAAATATAACATCCAAATCTTTAGGACACAGCAAAAGCAGTGATCGGAGGCCAATTTATATCAATAACTACACACATCAAAAAAGAAGAAAGAGCCAAAATCAACACTTTAAACCAACATCTCCAACAATTAGAAAAAGAACAGCAAGAAAAGTCTACATTCTCCAGAAGAAAGGAAATAATCAAGATTTGAGCAGAAATCAATGAAACAGAAAATAGAAGGAGAACAGAAAAAAATCAACAAGACCAGAAGTTGGCTTTTTGAAAAGATTAATAAAATTGACAAACCACTGATGAATTTAACAAAGGAAAAGAGGGAGAGAACACAAGTAACATGAATAAGAAACGAAATGGGTGACATCATAACAGAACCAACTGAAATAAAAGGATAATATCAGGATAGAATGAAGAACTCTACTCCATCAAATTTGAAAATCTGGAACAAATAGACAGATTTCTAGAAACACACCACTTACCTAAACTAACACAGATTGAGGTGGAAAAGTTGAACAGGTCCATAACAAAAGAAGAAATTGAACAGGTCATCAAAAAATTACCAACTAAAAAAAGTCCTGGCCCAGATGGTTTCACCAGAGAATTCTAC
>NW_006921823.1:3517240-3518541 GCF_000298275.1 Orycteropus afer afer | reverse complement strand
AACCATAAGAGATCTACATAAATGGAAGAATGTCCCATGCTCGTGGATAGGAAGATTGAACATTGTGAAAATGTCAATTCCACCCAAAGCAATCTATACATTTAATGCAATCCCAATTCAGATCCCATCAACATTCTTTAGGAATATGAAAAAACCAATCTCTAACTTTATATGAAAGGAAAGAGACCATGGATAAGCAAATAACTATTAAAGAAGAAGAACAAAGAAGGAGGTCTCACACTGCCAAATCTCAAGATCTACTATACAGCCACAGTAGTCAAAACTGCCTGGTACTGGTACAATGACAGACACATAGAACAATGGAATAGAATTGAGAACCCAGAAATAGATCCATCGACCTATGGTCAGCTGATCTTTGACAAAGAACCTAAATCCATTACGTTGGGGAAGAGAAAGTTTGTTTAATAAATTGTGTTGGCAAAACTGGATATCCATTTGCACAAAAATGAAACAAGATTTGTACCTCACACCATACACAAAAACTAATGCCAGATGGCTCAAAGACTTAAATGTGAAACCTAAAACTATAAAGCTCCTCAAGGAAAATCTAAGAGCCAATTTAGGGGCTGTAATATGGTGCAAAAGTAGACTATCAAGTGTAACCCAAAATGCACAAACAGCAGAAGAGAAACTAGATATTTGGGACATTTTAAAAATCAAATTTTTATGTGCTTCCAAAGACTTCTCCAAAAGAGTCAAAAGAGAACTTACAGATTGGGGAAAAAAAAAATATTTGGCAATGACATATCTGACAAAGGACTTATCTCTACAATTTATAGAAAACTCCAACACATCAATAACAAAAAGGCAAACAATCCAATTAAAAAATGGGCAGAAGACATGAATAGACACTTCACCAAGGAGGATATTCAAGCAACCAACAAACATATGAGAAAATGTTCATGACCATTAGCTATTGTTGTTGTTAGGTGTCCTCGAGTCATTTCTGACTCATAGCTACCCCATTCACAGCAGAATGAAACACTGCCTGATCCCTCACCAGTTCCATGATCCCTGCTATACTTGAGCCCATCATCACAGCCACCATGTCAATCCATCTCATTGAAGACCTCCCCCTCTTTCTTCAATCCTCCACCCTACGAAGCATGACATCCTTCTCCAGAGAATGGTCCCTTCTGACAACATGACCAAAGTAGGTGAGACAAAGTCTGGCCATTCTCGCTTCCAAGGAGCATTTTGGGTCCACTTCCTTCCAGGACAGATCTGTTAGTTCTTTTAGCAGTCCATGGTAATTTCAGCATTCTTCCCCAGCACCACAA
>NW_006921823.1:3506037-3515600 GCF_000298275.1 Orycteropus afer afer | reverse complement strand
TCTGACAACAGCCATGATATCCCTTGTTCCATGTCCTCTTCTGAATCCAGCTTGCACCTCTGGAAGTTCTCTGTCAATATACTGCTGCAACCGTTTTTGAATTATCTTCAGTAAGATCTTACTTGCATGCAATATTAATGATATTGTTCTATAATTTTCCCATTCTGTGGGATCACCTTTCTTTGGAATGGGTACAAATATGGATCTCTTCCAGTCAGTTGGCCAAGTAGCTGTCTTCCAAATCTCTTGGCATAAGCGAGTGAGTGCCTCCAGTGTGGCATCTGTTTGTTGAAATATCTCAATGGGTATTCCATCAATTCCCAGAGCCTTGTTCTTCACCAAAACTTTCATTGCAGCTTTGTCTTCCTCCTTCACTATCATTGGTTCTAGATCATATGCAACTTCCTGAAATGGATGAAGATTGACCAATTCTTTTTGGTACAGTGATTCTGTGTATTCCTGCCACCTTCTCTTGATGTTTTCTGCCATCATTCAGTATTTTGCCCATAGAATCTCTCAACATTGCAACTCGAGGCTTAAATTTTTTCTTCAATTCTTTCAACTTGAGAAATGCCAAGCGTGTTCTTCCCTTTTGGTTTTCAGACTCCAGGTCTTTGCACATTTCATTATAGTAATTGATTTTGTGTGCTCAAGTTGCTCTTTGAAATCTTCTGTTCAGCTCTTTTATCTTTTCATTTTTTACATTGTCTTTAGCTACTCTCCCCTCAAAGTCAAGTTTCAGAGTCTCTTCTGTCATCCATTTTGGTCATCTCTTCTTTTCTCATCTTTTTAATGATCTCTTGCTTTCTTCATGGGTAATGTTCTTGATATCCTCCCACAATTCTTCTGGTTTCAGGTTTTTGGTGTTCAATGAATCAAATCTATTCTTTAGATGATTTCTAAATTCAGGAGGGATATATTCAAAATCATATTTTGGCTCTCATGGACTTGTTTTGTCTTTAACTTCAAGTTGAACTTGCATATGAGCAGTTGATGGTCTGTTCCACAATCAGCTCTTGGCCTGGTTTTGACTGAAGATACTGAGGTTTTCCACCACCTCTTGCCACAGATTAATCAATTTGATTTCTGTGTGTGTGTTCCATCTGGTGAAGTCCACGTGTGTTGTTGTTGTTGTTATGTGCCATTGAGTCGGCCCCGACTCATAGCGACCCCTCCTTGGGTTTCCGAGGCAGTATCACTATGGAAGTAGGATTGCCCAACCTTCCTTCCAAGGAGTGGCTGATGGGTTTGAGCTGCCAGCCTTCTGGTTAGCAGTCAAGTGCCTTAGGCACTATGCTACCAGAGCTCCTAAGTCCACGTGTAGAGCTGCCATTTTTGTTGTTGAAAAAAGGTGTTTGTGATAAGCAAGTCGTTGGTCTTGCAATATTCTACCATGCAAGTTCCAGCATTATTTCTGTCACCAAGGCCAAATTTTCCAACTACCAGTGATTCTTCTTTGTTTCCAACTTTTGCATTCCAGTCACCATGGATAATTAACACATCCTGATTGCATGTTCAGTCAATTTCAGACTGCAGAAGTTGATAAAATTCTTCAGTTTCCTCATCTTTGGCTTTGGTAGTTGGGGCATAAATTTGAATGATAGTCATATTAATGGGTCTTCCTTGTAGGTGTATGGATATTATCTTATCACTGACAGCATTGTACTTCAGGACAGATCTTCAAACATCCTTTTTGATGGTGAATGCCATGCCATTCCTCTTCAAACTGTCATTTCCGGCATAGTAGATCACAGGATTGTCTGATTCAAAATGGCCAAAACCAGTCCATTTCAGCTCACTAATACTGTGGATGGATATCAATCTTTATGTATTCCATTTCATTTTGACAACTTCCAATTTTCCTAGATTCATACTTTGTACATTCCACGTTCTGATGATTAATGGATGTCTGCAGCTGTTTCTCATTAATTTGAGTGGTGCCACATCAGCAAATGGAGGTCTCGAAAACTTCACCTTATCCATAGGAGTAAAGCTGGGTTTACTCAGATGATGCAGCTCTTTCCCAGTCCTATTTTGAGAGCCTTCTAACCTAACCAGACTATTCATAAAGTTGCGTGGTAAAGTATCAAACAGTGTTTCTTTGCTACTCATGAGGTTTTCCCTGGCCAATTCTTTGAGATGTGGATGACCTCTTCCTTCTTCCTAGTATGTCTCAGTCTGTAAGCTAGGCTGATACCTGTGCTCCATGTGCATCTTGCTGGGTTTTAAACACCAGTGGCTCAGCCTCAAAACTCACATCAACACATCACCAGGGTAGGACAAAATGACAGACAAGTTTGTCTCCCTGTTGGAAACCTCTCATGACACCCTTACCTGGGTTCCTGCAGCTGACACCTCCTCTGTCTGGATTCCTGAGCCTTTTAATCCCCTTTTTCCCACTCTACCATCCTGCTGCTTTGGGCGTGCCTGGGTCCTCTATCCTCACCTGGACCCTATTAGAGAGCTATTATTAGCTATTAGAGAGATGCAAATCAAAACAACAATGAGATACCATCTTACTCCAGCGCTAGTAGCAAAGTTCAACAAGACAGAAAATAACAAATGCTGGCAAGGATGTGGAGAGATTGGGACTCCCATACACTGCTGGTGGGACTGTAAAATGGTACATCCACTGTGGAAAACAGTATGGTGATTCCTTAGAAAGTTGGAATTAGAAATACCATTTGACCCAGCCATTCCATTACTAGGTATATATCCTAAAATAGTGAGAGCCATGATAAGAACACACATATGCACACCCATGTTCATCACAGCACTATTTACAATAGCCAAAAGATGGAAACAATGTAGGTGTCCATCACCTGAGAAATGGATAACCAAACTATGGAGTATTATGAAACCCTAAAGAATAACCCAGAATCTGCAAAACACCACATAATGTGGATGAAGTTGGAGGACATTATGCTGAGTGAAATAAGTCAATCACAGAAGGACAAATATTGTATTAGTCTGTTACTGTAAAAGTCAAGGAAAGGTTTCTTTATAGAAGGAAATTTTCTTTGTTGGTTACCAGGGGTGGGAGGGTAGGGTAGGGAACACTGGTAGATAGGTAGAGAGAAGTATTGATTTGGGTGAAGAAGGGCAATGTACCAAATGTGAGTGATCAATATGGTGGCATTAAGGAAGAGAAAGACATAGAGAGGTACATTGGAAGTAGAGACAACAAAGATGAACCCTTTTGCACATACATTACTGCATTGTCAGTGAAGGCAACCATGGGTGTATGGATGGATAGATGGGTAGACAGGCTGAACTAGTAGGTATGTCTATGAAGTGGGGAGTATACCCAAGACCATGTATAGGGATGGCAGATGTGCATACATAGTGCTGCGTTGTCAGTGAAAGCAAGCATTGACTTACAGGTGGATAGATGGGCAGGCTGAACTATTAGGTATGTCTATAAATTTATGTGTATGATCTCAATTCCCAGGTGTATAGTAGAGCTGACAAGGAGAAAAGTTGTAGTCATGTCTTGGTCACAGCAGCTACCCAGAGGGACAGAGTAGTTGAACCTGTGGGCTTGGGACCATAGTTGCAGGGGACATCAAGCTCAATTGGCATAATATACTACACAAAACATTGTTATACCTCATACTTTGGTGAGTAGTGACTTGGATCTTAAAAGCTTGCAAGCAGCCATCTATTTGCAATGATGAGTCCCTCCTCATCCAGAGCAAAAAAGAATGAAGAAAACCAAAATTTCATGGAAAAAATTAGTCTAGTGACTGGTACTCCATGAGATCCACAGCATATATGAATATGAGACCAGAAGAATTAGATGGTACCTGACAACCACTGTCAACCCCTTGAAGGGGGATCTATGTAGGAGATCCTGGATGGAGAGGGAGAACAATGTGGAACAAAACTCAAAATCATTTGGAGAAAAAAAAGGTGGGGGGGAGACCAGGTTTTTTGGTCTGCTAGAGCCTGGTGAAACCACTGAGACTATGGACCCTAGTTCCCCTTTAGGTCTGGAATTGAACCCACACCTGTGGCTTCCAGGCAAACAAAAGACAGGCATAGGAGTTGAATATTTACCTGAGGTAGATACACTCCTTGGAGAGAACAGTCATGGGAGAAAGAAGGGCTGTTTATACACAGGGAGACAGCTCAGGGGGCAGGAGTCCATGGAGGGATGGACACAGGAAAGAGATAACTATCAGGAGGAAGTGAGAGGGGAGCTGTTGCATTGTGGTAAATTGTAGTCAATGTCATGAGACAAAGTGTATGTGAACTGCTGTATGGAAAGTGAATTTGCTGAATAATTATATTAGCTAGATACACTCTTCAGAGAGATCAATCATGGGAGAATAGAAAGGTTGTGTATGCACAGGGAGACAGCTTGGTGAGCAGGAATGCATGGATGAAAGGACACAGGAAAGAGATAACTATGGGAAGAGAGTGAGAAGGGAGCTGTTGCATTGTGGGAAATTGTAGTCAATGTCATGAGACAAAGTGTATGTGAGCTGCTGTATGGAAAGTGAATTTGCTCTGTAAACTTTTGCCCAAAAGACAATAAAATTTTAAAAAAAGAAAAGAAAAAAATAGGAGCAAACTTAGGAGCCCTAGAATATGTGGCATAAATACTCTATCAAATATAACTAAAAAATGCACAAACAGCAGAAAACAAACAAGATGACTGGGAACTCCTAAATATTTAACATTCATGCTCATCAAAAGACCTCACTAAGCAAAAAGAGAAACTACAAACTGACAAACAAAATTTAGCAATGACATTGGACAAGGGACAAACCTCTAAAACTTATAGAAAACTTCAACATTTCAACAACAAAAGGACAATCCAGTTAAAAACATGAGCTGAGGACATGACCAGATACTTCACCAAGGATGAACATTCAGGTGGCTAACAAACACATGAAGAAATGCTCATTATCATTAACCATTAGAGAAAGGTAAATCAAAACAACAATAAAATGTCATCTTAGTCGATTATTCTTCGCAAAGTTCAAAAAGAAAAAAAAAAGCAGAAAACAATAAATGCTGATGAGGGAGTGGAGATACTGAAGTCCTCAAACACTGCTGGTGGGACAGTAAAATGGTGCAACTACTGTGGAAAACATTATGATGCTTCCTTAAAAAGTTGGAAATGGAAATAGTATATGCTCTAGAAATATCACTACTATGTGTATATCCTACAGAAATAAGAGACATGACGTGAACAGATATATACACACCCATGTTCACTGCAGCTTCATTCGCAATAGCAAAAATATGGAAACAACCTAAGTGGTCTTCTACATATGAATGGCTAAACAAACCATGATACAGACACACAATGGAATATTACACAATATTAAAGAATAATGGTGAATCTGTGAAACACCTCATAACATGGATGAACCTAAAGAACATTATGCTGAGTGAAATTAGTCAATCACAAAAGGACAAATATTGTATGAGACAACTAGTGTCATAAAGAAAATGTTTATAAACAGAAAGACTTATTCTTTGAAGGTTACCAAGAAGGGGAAGGAAGGAGAAATCGTTGTTGTTGTTGTTAAGTGCCATTGAGTTAGCTTTGACTCATAGCCACCCTATGTACAACAGAATGAAACACGGCCTGGTCCTGCACCATCGTCACAATCCTTGCCAGGCTTGAGCACATCATTATAGCCACTGTGTCAATCCATCTAATTGAGGATCTTCCATTTTTATCACTGACCCTTGACTTTACCAAGCATGATATCCTTCTCCAGGGACAGGTCCCTTCTGACAGTATGATCTAAGTAGGTGAGACGAAGTCTGACCATTGTAGCATCTGTGGAGCATTCCAACTGCACTTCTTCCAAGACAGATTTGTTCTTCTGGCAGGCTATGGTATTTTCAGTATTCTTTGCCAACAACACAATTTAAAGGCATCAACTCTTCTTCAGTCTTCCTTATCCATTGTCCAGTTTTCATATGCTTATGAGGTGATTGAAAATATCATAATTTTGGTTGTTGTTATGTGCTGTTGAGTCAGACCCAACTCATAGCGACTCCTCCTTGGGTTTCCGAGGCAGTATCACTAGGGAAGTAGATTGACCCATCTTCCTTCCGAGGAGTGGCTGGTGGGTTTGAACCGCCAGCCTTCTGGTTAGCAGTCAAGTGCCTTAGGCACTATGTTACCAAAGCTCCCACAGTTTTGGTTAGGCATACCTTATTCTTCAAAGTGACATCTTTGCTCTTCAAAGCTTGAAAGAGGTCTTTTGCAGCAGATTTTCCAAGTGCAATACAACATCTTGTTTCCTGACTGCTGCTTCTATGAGTGTTAATTATGAATCCAAGTAACATGTAATCTTTAACAACTTTGGTCTTTTCTCCATTTATTGTGATGTTACTTATTAGTTCAGTTGTGAGGATTTTTAAAAATTTTATTTTATTTTTTATGTTGAAGTGTAATCCATACTGAAGACTGTGGTCTTTGATCTTCCCCAGTAAGTGCTTCAAGTCACCTTCACTTTCAGCAAGCAAAATTGTGTCATCTGCATATCACAGATTGTTAACTAGTCATCCAATCCTGATGCCATTTTCTTCATATATTCCAGCTTTCCAGATTATTTGCTCAGCTAGCCCAATTCATGGTATTTTCAATCACCTCATATGCATGTAAAAGTTGGACAATGAATAAGAAAAACTGAAGAAGAGTTGATGACTTTGAATTATGATGTTGGTGAAGAATACTGCAAATATCATGAACTACCAGAAGAATGAACAAATCTGTCCTGGAAGAAGTGCAGCCAGAATGCTCCTTGGAAGCAAGAATGACCTGACTTCATCTCACCTATTTTGGTCAGGTGGTCAGAAAGACCATTTCTTGGAGGAGGATATCATGCTTGGTAAAGCAGAGGGTAGGTGAAGGAGGGGAAGGCCCTCAATAAGATGGATTGACACAGCAGCTGCAATGATGGGCTCAAGTATAGCAAGGATTGTGAGGATGGCACAGTGCCAGGCATTGTTACATTGTGTTGTACATGGAGTCAATATGAGTTGGAGCCAACACGACAGCATCTGAAAACAAACAACCACCACCACCCATCAGTTTGTTGCACTGTTTGCTTGTGTCTTTCTATGATGCAGGAAGCTATGGTATTTTGAATAAACACCGAGTGACCCATTATGGACAAGTTTCAGCAGGCATTCCAGACAAAGACACACTAGGTGATCTGTTTCTGCAAATTAGCCAATGAAAACATATGCATCACAATAGAACTTTGTCTTTCTTGTTTTGGACACATAATCAGGAGTTATCAATCTCTAGACAAGGACATCATGTTTGGTGAACTAAAGGTCAAATGAGGAATGAGTGGTCCTCAAAGAGATGGATTGGCACAGTAGCCACAACAATGGATGTGAACATGCTGGTGTTCATGAGCGTGATGCAGGACTGGGCCATATTACATTCTGCTGTACATAAGGTTGCCATGAGACTCAGTGACAACTATAACAACAGTATTTAAAGTCATACCAGTCAGCCTACATATTTAAACTGATGTATCATATCAACACAAGCCCAGGCCAGATCCCTCTCCCAGAAGCTATAATTATTCCTTTGCAAATTACATGCACACCTAGAGACAGCAGCAAAATTATTTTTAATTCTTATAAGTTCCACTTTATCTCTTTTTTCCTTTTGTTGTTCATGCTTTTGGTGTCACATACAAGAAACCAAGATCATACAGATTTGTATCTAAGTTTTCTTCTAAGAATATTATGGTTTTTGCTCTGACATTTATATCTCTGATTCATTTTAAGTTATTTGTTTGTTTATTGTATATAGTATGAGGGAGGGGTCCAAGTTCAGTCTTCTGCATGTGAATATTTAGTACCCAAGCACCACTGTTTGAAAGGACTATTCATTTCCCCCATTGAATTTTCTTGGTGCCCTTGTCAAAAATGAATTGACCAAAAATGCAAGGGTTTCTTTCTGGACTCTGACTGTATTTTAGTAATGTAAATGGCTCTCCTTGTGCCAGTATATGCCATCTTGATTATTACAGCTTTGTAGTATGTTTGAGATTGGAAGTATAAATTCTCAGGTTTTACTCTCTCTCTCTTTCTCTCTCTCTCTCTCTCTCTCTCTCTCTCTCTCTCATTCTCTCTCTATCTCTTTATTTATTTTTTCATTGTTTGGAATATTCTGAGTTCCTTGAATTTTCATCTAAATTGTAGGATAAGCCAATATCTGCAAAATAGCCAGTTGGCATTTTGATAGGGATTACATTGAATCTGTAAATGATTTAGAAATATTGCCATCTTAACAATATTAAGTCTCCTGATACATTAGCCTGGGATGCTTTTGATTTATTTAGGCCTTTTTTTTTTTTTTTTAAGTTTTGATAGTGATTTGGGTAAAAGTTTACAGAGAAAATTCACTTTCCATGCAGCAGCTCACATACACTATGTCTCATGACATTGACTACAATTTCCCACAATGCAACAGCTCCCCTCTCACTTCCTCCCCCTAGTTACCTCTTCCCTGTGTCCTTTCTTCCATGCACTTCTGCCCTCCAAGCTGTCCGGTGCATACACAGCCTTTCTATTCTCCCATGATTGATCTCTCAGAGGAGTGTATCTAGCTAATGTAAGTATTCAGCTCATATGCCTGTCTTTTGTTTGGCTAGAAGCCACAGGAGTGGGTTCAGTTCCAGACCTGAAGGGCAGCTAGGGGCCATAGTCTCAGTGGTTCTATTGGGCTCTATCAGACCAGTAAAACTGGTCCTTTTTTTTTTTTTTTTTTAATGACTTTGAGTTCAGTTCCTCATTTTTCTCCCACTCTGTCCAGGATCTCCTAGAGAGATCCACCTCCAGGTGGTTGACAGTGGTAGCCAGGCACCATCTACATCTTCTGACCTCATAGTCATGGAGTCCAAGGATTGCATGGTGTACCAGTTGCTTGGAATAACTGTTTCCATGAAACTACGGTTTTCTTCATTCTTCTTTGCTCTGGATGAGGAAGGATCCATCATTGCATCTAGATGGCTGCTTGCAAGCTTTTAAGATCCCAGTCACTACTCACCAAAATAGGATGTGGAATAATGTTTTGTTTAGAATGTTATGACAACTAAGCTTTATGTCACCTGAGACTATGGTCCCAAGCCCACAGGTCCAACTACTTGGTCCCTTTGGGTAGCTGGTTGTGTCCAAGAAGTGACCTACCACTTTGTCCCTTGTCAGCTCTACTATATACCTAGGATTCTTACAGAACATATGAATACACTTGTAGAAATATTGTCTGCCAACACTATACATGGTCGTGGGCACCCCCTTCCCACATAGACATACCTAATAGGTCAGCCTGCCCACCCATCTATCTACCCATATATCCATTTTTGCCTTCACTGACAATACAATATTGTATGTGCAAAAGGGTTCATCTTTGTTGTCTGTATCTCCCATGCACTCTCTCTGTCTTACTCTTCCTCAGTGCCACTGTGTTGATCACTCACATTTGGTACATTGCCCTTCTCTTCACCAAATTAATACTTGTCTCTATCTATCTAACCACATTTTTCTTTGCTATTCATAAGGTTTTCCCTGGC
>NW_006921823.1:3502428-3504111 GCF_000298275.1 Orycteropus afer afer | reverse complement strand
TTCATCTAGTTTCTCTTCTGCTGTTTGTGCATTTTGGGTTATGCTTCATAGTCTATTTATGCCATATATTAGGGCCCCTAAATTTGCCCCTAGTTTTTCCTTTAGAAACTCTATAGTTTTAGGTTTCATGTTTAAGTTTTTGATTCATCTGGAGTTACTTTTTGTGTATGGTGTGAAATACAGATCTTGTTTCATTTTTCCACAAATGGATATCCAGTTTTTCCAGCACCATTTATTAAACTAACATTTTCTTCCCCATTTAATGGATTTTGCCTCTTTATCAAAGATCAGCTGACCATAGGTTGATAGATCTATTTCTGGGTTCTCAATTCTATTCCATTGCTGTATGTGTCTGTCATTGTACCAATACCAGACAGTTTTAACTACTGTGGCTGTATAGTAGATTTTGAGATCTGGTAGTGTGATACCTCCTACTTTGTTCTTGTTCAATAGTGCTTTGCTTATCCAAGGTCTTTTTCCATTCCATATAAAGTTAGTGATTGGTTTTTCCATATCTGTAAAGAATTTTGATGGAATCAGGATTGGGATTGCATTGAATGTATATATTGCTTTGGGTAGTATTGACATTTTCACAATGTTCAATCTTCTTATCCATGAGCATGTATGTAGATCTCTTATGGTTTATTGAATTAGTCTTTTGTAGTTTTCTTTATACAGGTCTTTTGTGAACCTGGTAAGATTTACTCCAAAGTATTTTATTTTATTTGTTGGCTATTGTAAATGGTATTGATTTCCTTATTTCTTTTTCAGCAATCTGTTTGCTGGTGTAGAGGAATCCAACTGATTTTTGGATATTGAGCTTGTATCCTGCCACTATGCTAAATCTCAATTAGTTATCGTAGATTTTTTACTGAGTCTTTTGGATTTTCTAGGTATAGAGTCATATTGTCAGCAAGTATGGATAGTTTGACTTCTTCCTTATCAAGCATCCATTAATAATTGGAACATGGAATGCACGAATTATGAATCCAGGAAAATTGGAAGTGGTCAAAAATGAAATGGAATGCATAAAGATTGATATCCTAGGCATTAGTGAGCTGAAATGGACTGGACTTGGCCATTTTGAATCAGACAACCATATGATCTACTATGCTGGGAATGATAATTTGAAGAGGAATGGCATGAAATTCATCATCACAAAGGATGTTTCAAGATCTGTCCTGAAGTGCAATGCTACCAGTGGCAGGATAATATCCATATGCCTAGAAGGAAGACCAGTTAATACAACTATTATTCAAATTTATTCACCAACCACGAAAGCTAAAGATGAGGAAATTGAAGAATTGTATCAACTTCTGCAGTCTGAAATTTACTGAACATGCAATCAGGATGTGTTAATTATCACTGGTGACTGGAATGCAAAAGTTGGAAACAAAGACAAATCACCGGTAGTTGGAAAATTTGGTCTTAGTGACAGAAATAATGCTGGAAATTTCATGACAGAATTTTGCAAGACCAATGACTTATTCATTGCAAATACCTTTTTTCAACAACACAAAGAGTGGCTGTACACGTGTACTTCACCAGATGGAACACACGGGAATCAGACTGACTACATCTGTGGCACGAGGTGATGGAGAAGCTCAATATCTTCAGCCAAAACCAGGCCAGGAGCTGATTGTGGAACAGACCATCAACTGCTCATATGCAAGTTCAACTTGA
>NW_006921823.1:3491845-3501278 GCF_000298275.1 Orycteropus afer afer | reverse complement strand
GTGAGAATGGCCAGACTTCATCTCACCTACTTTGGTCATGTTGTCAGAAGGGACCATTCCCTGGAGAAGGATGTCATGCTTGGTAAGGTGGAGGGTCAATGAAAGAGGGGAAGGCCTTCAATGAGATGGATTTTCATAGTTGCTGGGATGATGGGCTCAAGTATAGCAAGGGTCATGGACCTGGCGCAGGATTGAGCTTTGTTTTCTTCTGCTGTGCACATGTCGCTGCGCATCCAAAACGACTCGATGACACCTAACAACAACAACATATCTTCTTGTTCAATTGATCATTTAATCATTATATAATGTCTTTCCTTGTCATATAGTGGTTTTTGTCTTAAAGTCAGTTTGATCAGAAATTAATATTGCAACTCCTGCTCTTTTTTGATTACCATTTGCTTGATATATCTTTTTCCAACCTTTGAATTTTAGTTTATTTTTCCTTTGTCTCTAAGGTGTGTCTCTTGTAGACAGCATATTGATGGGTTATGTTTTTTTATGCAGTCTGCAACTCTCCATCTCTTGAGTGGTGCATTTAATCCATTGACATTCAGTGTAATTATCAACAAGTATGAATTTGTTGCTTTCATTTTATTATGTGTTTTTTCAAGATATTCCTGGTTTCTTTGTCCCATATAATATTCTGTGCTGAGCTCATTATATTTATGAATCATGTTATCATTTCCTTGGTTGCTATTGTTTTAGTATTTGCTAAATATTTGTGCTTGTCCTCTTTTTTATTGTTATGTGAAGGATTATCATCTTTCTTTGGGGATACCCTGAGATTTATAATTTTCATCCTGCGTTTAAAACAATTCATTCTATCTTGCAACTCTCTCAACTTACTCACCACTTAGAAGTTCTGTAACTACCCTGTTTTTCCCCCCTCTTTTTGGTTTGTAGTTGTCTTCATTTGCCAATTGATGTCTCTGATTCCATGTTTACAATCCTGTAAGCTTACCCTACTGTGGATACTTCCATATCTCTGTTAATTTCTGGATTATGTCATCTTGTATATTAATGGTCACTTGTTTTTGTTATTATTGGTTCTCTGTTCAAAGGACTCCCTTTAGTATTTCTTGGAAAGTTAGTTTGGTTTTAACAAATTCCTTAATTTCTGCTTATCTGGGAATCTCCTAATTTCAATATCATCTTTGAGGGACAATTTTGCTGGGTATGTAATTCTTGGTTGGAAATTTTTCTCTTTCAGGGTTGTATATATACCATTCCACTGCCTTCTCACTTCCATGGTTTCTGCTGAGAAATCAAAGCTTATTCTTATTGGTTGTCCTTTGTAGGTAACTTTTAATTTTTCCCATGCTGCTTTCAGGATTCTTTCTTTGTTTTTGGTTTTGATGAGTTTGATGATAATATATCTTGGTGATTTTCTTTTGGAATCTATCCTGTTTGGAGTTCATTGGAGTTCCTGAATGGATATATTCTCATCTTTCGTCATATGAGGGAAGATCTCTGCCAACTAATCTTGGACAATTTTCTCAGTGGTTTAATTTTTCTCTTCCTGTTCTGGAATTCTGATTACACTTAAGTTATTCCTTTTGGTGGTATCCCACATGAAACTTAGGCTTTCTTCATTTTGTTTTGATCTTTTTTCAGATTGATCCCTTTCCAAAGAAGTATTCAGGTATCTGTCTTCAATCTCATTAATTCTGTTCTTGCATTTTTTGATTCTGCTCCTTTACCCTTTCAATGTGTTATCAATTTCTCAAAATTTATTATTAATCTTCTGGATTTCTATGTGTAGATTTTGCATAATTTCTAATTATTTATTTATTTTGTCATTTTGCACTTGTATTTTCTTCTGAAATTGTTTTATGTTTTGTTTGTGTTTTCCTTAAGTTTGTCAGTGTTTTCCTTGATTTGTCATCTCTCAATCTTTTGAAGATACCTAAGTATAATTCTTTTGAATTCCTTATCAGAGAATTCCAATGCTGCCTCTTCCTCAGGGATATATTCTGGGTCTATATCCTGCTCCCTTGTTTCTACCACTTTATCCTGCTTCTTTTTGTGGATTGTGATGGTCTGTTGTCTCTGAGACATTGTGATATTGTTCTATTTATTTCTCTGTTAACTGTTTGTGAAGAGTAGTTAAGGGTGATTCAGGCTGTTCTTGGTGGTTGTTTATTGTTGGCCAGTTGGTGGAGAAGGAAGTGGGCTCAGTAAGGGGAGCTTCAGGAGGTGAGGGTTTGGTTGCCTTGTATGGGCACAGTTGCTGTCTCCCACTCATTTAGACAAAAAAACAATTGAAAATCCATTAAAAAAGTAAAAGCAAGTGGACAAAAAATGCACTGCATATACACACAGAAACAATCACCAGAAAAAGAGAAAAGAAAATAAAAAATAAACCACAATATCTGTGGAGGGGCCAATAAGAGAAAAGAGATAGAGTAGAATAATAAAGAAAAAAGTGGGAAAAATGCAAAAAGAAAAACTATAAATGGGGAGAACCATAATAAAGGCAAAAATGGGATCCAGGAACAGGGAAGACAAGAAAAGCTGAAAACTAGACAAGCAAAGGGAAGAATAAAGAATAATAATAAAAAGATATAATAATAATAATAATTTAAAAACAAACAAACTAAAACAAAAACAAAACAAACTAACTAAAAAAATAGAAAAGGGAAGAAATAAATAAACATCTGGGCAGGGCAGGCCACCCAGGCTCCATCAGAGCATACAGACTGGCATGGAATTCCTGCTGGCCCAGAATGTGAGTGGGAGTGAGGGATGGCCACACCTCCATTCACCAAGAGGGTGTGGAGTATGACAGTAATAAAGGGAATGTCACATCTTTCTAGTCGCTTGTGTCTGGAAAGTCTTTCCGGTGCTCCACAAGTGGAGCCTATTCTTAATTCCCTGGACTCTGAGAGAATGCTGTAGCTTTAAATATCCAAAATGGTCAAAGTGCTTGTAAACATTCAAAATGGGTGCACCCTCCATACAGCCAAAAGTCCAAGGTTCAGCCCATCTCCCTCTTTGCTGCTTCCCCTTTTATTCATCAGCCCAGTACAGTCCTCCCTGAAGCCCCTGGCTAGCAGACCTGATTTTTAGGTTAATTCTGGGGTCCTAACAACACCTGGCAATATCCAAGCTGTCCGTGCCATCAGGATCACTGACACACAGCAGCTCCGTATGTTTCCTTTTTCTGTGTTTTCATGCAGGTTCTTCTACTAGTTGGAGTTTAGTCCACTTTTGTATCCTTTCTTTCAAAACTCAGGGCTCCAGGATTATCTTCTGTATCTCTGTCAATTGGTTCCCCTTTTCTTTGTTGAAGAGGGTCTGTGTAGTTTGTCTGCTTATTTCGCTATCTTACTGGAACTCTCTATTTAGGTCTTTAAATTATTTCATCAGTGTTTTATAATTTTCAGAGTATAAGTTTTTCACTTCATTTGTTAAATTTATTGCTAGGTATTCTTTTTGATGCTATTGTAAATGTTTTTAAATTTCATTTTTAGGTTGTTTGCTGCAAATGTATAAAAATACCACTTTTTTTTTTTAATTGCTCTTGTATCCTGAAACCTTGCTAAAGTTCATTAATTATTTGTTCTAATAGTTTTCTTAGTGGATTTCTTAGGATTTTCTATATACAAGCTTATGCTGTCCATAAAAATTCTATTTTTATTTCTTCTTTTCCAATCTAGATGACTTTTATTTATTTGCCCAATTGCCCTGATTAAAATCTCCAGTATAAGAGTAGAAGTGATGAGAACAGACCTCTTTTTTCTTGTTCCTGATATTAGGGGATAAACATCCTGCCTTTCACCATTAAATACTATGTTAGCTGTAGGTTTTTTGTAGAAGTTCATTAGGTTGAGGATGTTCCCTTTTATTCTTAGTTTGTTATTTTTATTTTTTATTTTTTAGTATTTTCACGAATGGTGTTGAATTTTATCATTTTTTGCATCTACTGAGATTATCATGTAGTTTTTATTCTTTATGCTATTGATATGATGCATTACATTAATTGATTTTTGGATGTTAAACCAACTTTTCGTTCATGGGATAAATCTCATTTGGTTATGTTGTATAACCTTTTAAATATTGATGGATTAAGCCCCTAATATTTTGTTGAGTATTTTAACTATATTCATAAGAAATATTAGTCTGTAGTCTTCTTTTCTTGCAATGTCTCTATCTAGACTCAAAGAATGGGATATATTCCCTCCTTTTTTACTTTTTTGGGAAGGATTTGTATTAGTTCTTTATTAAATGTTTTATATAATTCACCAGTGACAACATGGACTTGACTTGTTGTATAGTTTTTTGGACTACTAATTCCATGTCCTTATTTGCTATAGATCTTTTAAAGATTTTCCATTTCTTCTTGGATCAGTTTTGGTAGCTTAGATGAAATAGACACTATTTTAATTGGTGATAATAGTTACCCCTATAATCCTTTTTATTTATGTAGGGTCAGTAATCTACCCACTTTCATTCCTGATTTTAGCAATTAAAGACTCTCATTTCTTTTTCCTTGGTCTAGCAAAAGATTTGTCAATTTTGCTGATATTTCCAAAGGACCAACTTCTGGTTCCATTGATATCTTCTCTTGTTTTTTCATTCTTTTATTAGATTTCATTCTAATCTAATCATTCTTTCCTTCGGGTGGTTTGCTCTTCCACCACTCCTCACTACTTTAAGTTAGAAGATTGGGTTATTGGTTTGAGATCTTTCTTTGTATTTAAAGTTAATGTTTATAGCTATAAATTTCTTTCTAATAACTACTTTAGTTGCAGCTCCCTAAAGTCTTTTTGATATTTTTCTGCTTTTGTCATTTTGATGCCTTCTTTCCCTATTTCCCCCCCTCTCCATCTTACTGATCTTTTGTGAACCCTTCTTTGCCTGGTCCTTAATGAAAATAGACAGGTAACAACAGTGCTCAGTTCTTCATCTTTTATTGTCACACTCAATCCCCATAGCAACTCTATGAAGAAAGTATTGTATTATCTCCATTTTATAGCTGAGGCAACTCAAGTGTGGAAAATACAGGTAACTTTCCAAGTTCTCTTAATAATGTTTATGATTTTTGGCATTTGGTTTTCTCCTCTTATCTACATGCTCTCTTCCTAAATGATTTTACTTACTCTATTAGTCTTTAAAGAATCTCTGGTGGCACAGTGTTTAAAATATTAGGCTGCTAACCAAAAGGTCTGTGGTTCAAACCTAATATTTGCTCCATAGGATAAAGATGAGGAAATATGCTCTTGTAAAGATTTGCAGCCTTGGGAAACCTATGAAGCAATTCTACTCTGTCCTATAGGGTTGCTATGAATTGGAATCAACTCAAGGGCAGTGGTTATTTTTGGTTTAGCGCTATTCATGTATGGATGATACTCAAATATTCATCACTAGATTGGAGCTCTTTGCTAAGCTTCCAAAGTCTAAACCTAATAGTTTACCAAATAATGCTGTTTGTCCCACAAACATGACCAAATCACAGCTCCTTTCTCTCCACCGTCCACCATTTCTTCTCCAAACTTGATCCTCTGTTCTGCCTCCTATCTTGATTAAGGGTTTCACCACCCACTTATTTTCCAAGCTGTTCTCCTAGATGACAGCTAACACTGGCTTTTTACCATGGCATTGATATTAGCTCAATTTTCTGCCATTGTCCCTTTCCATGAGATCCTTTCCTCTATTGACATAGCTTTCTTTACTTCACCATCTGGCAAATCTCAACCCTTTGTGAAATCATCCCCAAGCATCTCAGGCAAGATTAGATGTCCCACTGAGTACTTCTTCCTTAGTTTATGACTTTATTACAACATCTGTGAAATAATGTATCCTTTCTCATCCCTGTCTTCCCTCAATGTGGCTAGCTTCTCTTGGATAAGCACTAAGTTTGCATAGTGTCTAGAAAGTGGTTGATAAATGCTTCTGAAATAAATGAATGATTCTTTGATTCTTAGTTTAGAGTTTGGGAAAAAGAAAAACTATTAGAGAATTGAGATAAAGTATGGAGCTATCTTCCAGACCTATTTCATTAATATACATTTAATTTTATATTTCGCCTTTCACCTTCTTGACTCCTATTCATTTTCCAGATTCCTGCTTCCATGCCACATTGTAAAATGTTTAGGGAATTAGTTTTTCTTTACCACTAAGTAGTATTCTATTGTATATTTATGTAACATTTTACTTATCTGCTCATCTGTTGAGGGACACTAAAGTTGTTACTCTCTTTTTGCTATTGTGAAGAGTGCTGCAATGAACATAGGTATATACATGTTTGTTTGTGTCACTTTTGTGGGATCCCTAAGGTATATATCTAGGAGTGGAATTGCTGGGTCATATGGCAGCTCCACCACTAGTTTTTTGAGGAACTGCCAGATTCTTTTGTATAGTGGCTATACCATTTTTCTTTTCTTTTCTTTAGTTTCAAAAATGTGTTATAAAACAGTTGAACCAGAAACAAAGACAAATAAAATGAATCTCCATGTGCCCAAAACCTAACATCCAAAACTATCAACTAATGGCTAATCTTTCTTTCTTTTAATTAATTAATTTATTTGTTAAATCCCTTCACCCATATCAAAACTGTCTCTTAATTGTGAGTCTGTTTCCTCTCCTTCCCTCTCCCCTTCCATCCTTGGTAATCAACAAAGATAATTTCCCTCCCTGTATAAATCTTTCCTTGACCTTTTGCAACAATGGACTCATGCAATATTTGTCCTTCTCTGATTGAATTATTTTACTCAGTAAAATGTCCTCCCAGTTCATCCACATTATGAAATGATTCACTGATTTTTCATTGTTCTTTAATGTTGCGTAGTATTCCATTGTGTGTATAGTTTGGTTATTCATTCATCTGTTGATGGGCACTTAGGTGGTTTCCATTTCTTTGCTATTGTAAGTAGTGCTGCGATGAGCATGGGTGTGAACATATCTACTCATGTCCTGGAGCTCAACTCTTTAGAGTATATTCCTACTAATGGGAGTGCTGGATCAAATGGCATTTCTTTTTCCAACTTTTTAAGGAAGCCACATAGAATTTTTCACAGTGGCTGTACCAGTTTATAGTTCCACAAACAACATATGCTCATTTCTCTCTCTCTACACGTTTGCCAGCATTTGTTGTTTTCTATCCTGTTGAACTTTGCTGTTATTGCTGAAGTGAGATGATATCTCATTGTTTTGATTTGCATCTTTCTAGGAGCTCTGGTAGCATAGTGGCTAAGACACTTGACTGCTAACCAGAAGGCTGGCGGTTCAAATCCACCAGCCACTCCTCGGAAGGAAGATGGGGCAATCTACTTCCGTAGTGATACTGCCTTGGAAACCCAAGGAGGGGTCGCTATGAGTCGGGTCTGACTCGAAAGCACATAACAACAACAACAACAGGAGCTCTGGTAGCATAGTGGCTAAAGCACTTGACTGCTAACCAGAAGGCTGGCGGTTCAAACCCACCAGCCACTCCTCGGAAGGAAGATTGGACAATCCTACTTCCGTAGTGATACTGCCTCGGAAACCCAAGGAGGGGTTGCTATGAGTCGGGGCCAACTCGACGGCACATAACAACAACAACAATAGCTAATTATTGAAAGCATTTCTTCATGTGTTTGCTAGCTGCCTGAATTTCTTCTTTGGTGAAGTGTCTATTCATATATTTTCCCCATTTTTGAATTGGTCTGTCTCTTTGATGTTGAAGTGTTGAAGTTATCTATAAATTTTGGAATTAAGTCCCTTGTCAAATATATCGTAGCCAAATATTGTTTCACAATTTGTAGGTTCTCTTTATAATCTTTTGAAGAAATCTTTTGATGCACATAAGAATTTAAATTTTAGAAGGTCCAAGTCATCTAGTTTCTCTTCTGCTGTTTGTGCATTTTGGGTTATACTTGATAGTCTATTTATGCCATAAATTAGTTTCCCTAAGTTTACCCCAGGAGCTCTTGTAGCATAGTGCCTAAGGCATTTGACTGCTAACCAGAAGGCTGGCGGTTCAAACCCACCAGCCACTCCTTGGAAGGAAGGTTGGGCAATCTACTTCCACAGGAATATCACCCCGGAAACCCAAGGAGGGGTCTCTATGTGTTAGGACCGACTCAACAGCACATAACAACAACAAGTTTACTCCATATTTTGTCTTTGATGAATTTTGTAGTTGTGTTAGACTGGGTTCTCTAGAAAAGCAAAATCAGTAAAACTTAGAGAGAGAGAAAGAGAAATATATCTTAGGAAAATGACTCCCACACTTATAGAAGGTCACAAGTCCCAAGTTCTTGGATCAAAAGTCAAGCTGAAGGCTTTTCCTGACTCACGCAGTTTCAGAGGCTGATGAGCTCAAGGTTGGCAGGCAGTATACTGGTTGTTGACTCCAATGAATGATGAATCCAAGATCTCCAGACCTAAGGGTGGATTGTTCGCTCATGGACAGTTGTAGGCAGCACAACAGAATCCCGATCCACAGAAGAGTGTCTCTTTTCCTAGAATGTCCATAAATATACTGGAAGCAGGCCACACCCCTAGGGAAACTCCCTTTCAATGGATTGGCTGCTCAAAACATATTCATGTGATCCCATCATGGGAACAACCCACATCACAATTGCTTAAACCCCACAGAATTGTGGTCCAGCCAAGTTGACACACAGCTCCAACTATCACAATAGTTTTGAGTTTTATGTTTAGGTCTTGAATTTGTTTTTGTGTATGGTGTGAGGTATGGATTTAGTTTCATTTTTCTGCAAATGGATATCTAGT
Organism: Orycteropus afer afer; assembly: GCF_000298275.1. Classification (NCBI taxonomy): domain Eukaryota; kingdom Metazoa; phylum Chordata; class Mammalia; order Tubulidentata; family Orycteropodidae; genus Orycteropus; species Orycteropus afer. The sequence goes on along the minus strand of NW_006921823.1, from coordinate 3,492,560 downwards.
TTTCAAAGCACCATTTGTAGAAGACAATATCTCTTTCCAATTGGATGGGTTTTAGCTATTTGTCAAAGATCAGCTGTCTGTAGGTGGATGGATCTATGTCTGGACTTTCAATTTTGTTCCATTGTTCTATGTATATATTGTTGCACCAATGCTTGACTGCTTTGACTACTGTCAAAACCTACTGTAGTAGGTTTTGAGGTCTGGGAATGTGAGACTCTTTGTTTTTCTTCTTCAGTACTGCTTTAATTATCCATGCTCTTTTCCCTTTCCATATAAAATTAGTGATTGATTTTCCATGTCCTTAAACAATGTTGATTGAATTTGGTTTGGGAGTGCTTTGAGTCTATAGATTGCTTTGAGTAGTTGTGACCTTTTCACAATGTTCAATCTTCCTATCCATGAGAGTGGGATAGCCGACTATTTATGTAAGTCTCTCATAGTTTCTTGTGTAGGTTTCTTTGCATAGGTATTTTGTGACCCTGGTAAGATTTATTCCTAAATATTTTATCTTGTTCGTACCTATTGTAAATGGTATTGTTTTCATTATTTCCTTTTCAGAGATCTCTTTGTTGTGTAGAATCCAACTAAATTTTGTATACTGATCTTGTTTCCTGCCACTTTGTTGAATCTTTCAATTAGTTCCATTAATTTTCTTACTGAGTCTCTCAGGTTTTCTATGTATAGGATCATGTCATCTGAAAATAGGGATAGTTTT
>NW_006921823.1:3479054-3485515 GCF_000298275.1 Orycteropus afer afer | reverse complement strand
TCTTCTGTGTCTGTATTTATTGGTTTCCCTTTTCTTTGTTGAAGAGGGTCTGTGCAATCCTTCTGCCTAGTCCGCCATCTTGCCCCGCCTCAGTTTTACTTCTTATGTGTCAATTTGGATGCCTTTTATTTCTCTTTCTTGCATTCTTACCTAGGCTAGGACTTCTAATAAATGTTTGATAGAAGTGGTGATAGAGGGCATCTTTGCCTGGTTTACATTCACAAGGAGAATGCTTTGAGTCTCTCTCCAATCAGAATAATGATGACTGCTGGTTTTGCATATGTTCCCAATGCATATGTTCCCTATGTAAGGAATTTCTATTCCTATTTTCCTGAGAGTTTTTATCAGGAAAGGGTGCTGGATTTTATCAAATACCTTTTCTGCATTCTTTGATATGATCATGTGGTTCTTTTCCTTTGTTTTATTTAGGTGGTGGATTACATTGATTGTTTTTCTAATGTAGAACCATCAAAGCATACTGGGTGTGAATTTCAGTTGGTCATGGTGTATTATTTTTTTGATAGAGTGTTGGATTCTATTAGTGAGGATTTTGTTGAAGGTTTTACATTCATGAGGTATATTAGTCTGTAGTTTTCCTTTTTAGTGATGTCTTTGCCTAGTTTTGATATCATGGTTATGCTTGCTTCATGCAATCAATTTTGTAGTATGCCATCATTTTCTATATTCTGAAACAGCTTGGGTAGGATAGGTGTCACCTCTTCTCTGAAGTTCTGACAGAATTCTCCAGTGAAACCATTTGAGACAGGATATTTTTGTGGGTGGTTTTTAAATGACCTGCTCAATTTCTTCATTTGTTACAGGTCTGTTCAAATTTTCTACCTCAGTCTGTGCTATTTTAGGTAGTTCTTGTGTTTCTAGAAATTTGGCTATTTCTTCTAGGTTTTCAAATTTGTTGGCGTACAGTTCTTTATTGGGAGCTTTGGTAGCCAGTGTCTAAGTTATTTGACTGCTAGCCAGGAGGCTGGTGGTTCAAACCCACCAGTCACTCCTCAAGAGAAAGATTGGGCAATCTACTTCCATAGAAATACTGCCTCAGAAACCAAGGAGGGGTTGCTATGAGTCAGATCTGACTTGACAGCAGTGCATTTTTGCATTCATAGTATTCTGTTATTAACCTATTTGTTTTGGTTAATTCTGTTGTGATGTCACCCATTTCATTTCTTATTCATGTTATTTGCATCTCCTCTCTCTTTTCCTTAGTTAAATTTGCCTGTGGTTAGTCCATTTTGTTTATCTTTCCTAAGAACCAGGTTGTAGTCTTGTTGATTTTCTCTATTGTTTTCTGTTCTCTGTTTTGTTTATTTCTGCTCTAATCTTTATTATCTCCTGTCTTCTGGAGACTGGGGGCTTTTGTTGCTCTTTTTCAAATTTCTGGGTTAAGGTGTTGATTTTGGTTCTTTCTTCTTTTTTGATATGTGCATTAATTGCTATAATTTGACCTCTGAGTACTGTTTTTGCTCTGTCCCAGAAGTTGTGATATGTTGTGTATTCATTCTTGTTTGTTTCTAGGAATTATTTTATTTCACACTTTATTTCTTCTGTTACCCAGTGGTTCTTGAGCAGAGTGTTATTCAATTTCCATGTATTTTTTTTCTTAGTCTTCCTGTTTTTCTTTATTTAAAATTTTTATTGTGATTCTTTTTTACAGAGCAAATTCATTTTCCATACAGCAGTTCATACATATTTTGTTTCACCACATTCACTGCAATCCCCACAATATAACAGCTCTCTTCCCACTTCCTCCCTTACTTACCTCTTCCCTGTGTCCTTCTTTCCTGTGCATTCCTGCCCCCTGAGCCATCTCCCTCTGCAAATACTGCCCTTCTGTACTCTCATGATTGATTATTCTAAGGAGTGTATCTGCCTGGTGTAAATGTTGACTCTATATGCCTGTCTATTGTTTCCCTGGAACTCATGGGAGTGAGTTCAATTCCAGGCCAGAAGGGTATCTAGGGGACATAGATAGTTTCAGGGGTTTCACCAGACTCTATCAGACTGGTGAGCCTGCTCTTTTTTATGATTTTGAGTTTTGTTCCACATTGTTCTTCCACTCCATCCAGGGTCTCATGCACTGATCCCTTTCAGAGTGGCTGACAGTGTTAGCTGGGCACCGTCTAGTTTTTCTGGTCTCATTGTCATATGGGCTGAGATTTGCATGGTCCATTAGTTCCTTGGACTAATTATTTCCATGCATCTTTTGTTTTCTTTATTCTTCTTTGCTCCACATGAGGAGAGGCCAATTGTTACATCTAGATGGCTGTTTGCGAGCTTTTAAGACCCCAGTTGCTACTCACCAAAGTATGATTTTGTTATTTATCTTACCCTGCCACCATGGTCCTGAGCCCACCAGCCCAAAAATGTGCTCCTTCAAGGTGGTTGACTGTGGTTAAGAAGTTATCATAACTCTGTCCCTTGTTAGTTCCATTTATATGGACATTCTTATAGCACATACAAATATGTATGTAGAAATATCATCTGCCAACCTTATTTGTGATCATGTGTGTATTGCCTAGATATACCTGATTATTCAGCCTGTCTACCCATCTATTTATCCACACAATTTTGTATAATACTTAAAAGTGCTTCTTTGTTGTCTGCACTTCTTGTAAACCTATCTGTGTCTTCCTTTTCCTTAGTGTTGGTCACTTAATTTGGTACATAGCCTTTCCATTCACCCAAATCTGTACTTATTTCTTACCTACATAGGAATTTTCCCTTCCCTCTCCTTCCATCCCTGGTACCAACAAAGAAAGTTTCACATATCAACTTTTCCTTGATTTTTGACAATAGTGGACTAACACAATATTTGTTGCGTGATTGATTTATTTCACTCAGCATAATGTCCTTCAACCTCATCCACATTTTGTGGTGTTTTGCACATTATACATTATTCTATAGTGTTGCATAGTATTTCATTGTGTGAATGTACCATAATTTGTTTACCATTCTTCTGTTGACAGACATCTAGGTTGTTTCCATCTTTTTGCCATTGTAAATAGTGCTGCGGTGAACATGGGTGTACATATATCTGCTCCTGTCTTGGCTCTTACTTCTTTAAGATATATAATATCTTAGATTATAATGAATAAGATATATAAGTAATAGGATTGCTGGGTCAAATGGTATTTCTATTTCCAACTTTTTAAGGAAACTCTATACCAATTTCCACATTGTTTGTATCGTTTTATAGTCCCACCAGCAGTGTATGAGAGTCCCAAATTCTCCCCATGCTTGCCAGGATTTGTTATTTTCTGTCTTTTTGAACTTTGCTATTAATGCTCGGGTGTGATAGTATCTCATTGATGTTTTGATTTGCATCTCTCTAATGGCTAATTTGTGAAATTTCTTCATGTGTTTGTTGGCCTCCTAAATACTCTCTTTCGTGAAGTGTCTATTCATGTTGTCTGTCCATTTTTAAATTGGATTTTTTGTCTTTTTGTTGTTGAGGTATTGGAGTTTTCTATAAATTTTAGAGAGAAGTCCCTTGTCAGATATGTCATAGCTGAATATTTTTTCCCAATCTGTAGATTCTCTTTTTACTCTTATGGAGAAGTCTTTTGATGCACATAAGAATTTAATTTTTAGAAGTTCCCATTTTTTATCTAGTTTACCTTCTGCCGTTTCTACATTTTGGGTTATGCATGACTGTCTATTAATGTCATAAATTAGGGCCCCTAAATTTTCCTCTAGTTTTTCCTTGAGGAATTTTATAGTTTTAAGTTTCACATTTAAGTCTTTGATCAATCGGGAATTAGTTTTTGTGTATGTTGTGAGGTACAGATCTTGTTTCATTTTTCTGCAAATGGATATCCAGTTTTACCAGCACCATTTGTTATAGAGACTATCTCTTCCCCATTGAATGGACTTCAGCCCTTTCTCAAAGAGATGCTGGCCATAGGTCAATGGATCTATTTCTGGGTTCTCAATTCTATTCCATTGGTCTATATGTCTGTCATTGTACAAATATCAGGCAATTTTGACTATTGTCACTGTATTGTAGGATTTGTGGTCTGAGATTGTGAGACCTACTATTGTGTTCTTCTTCTTCAGTAGTGTTTTGCTTAACTGAGGTCTCTTTTCTTTCCATATAAAAGTAGTGACTGGTTTTTCCATATCTTTAAAGAATGTTGATGGAATCAGGATTGGGATTGCATTGAATGTATGGATTGCTTTGGGTGGTATTGACATTTTCATAGTGTTAATCTTCCTATCCAAGAGCATGTTATGTTCTTCCACTTATGCACATGTCTTATAGATTCTTGAAGTAGTGTTTTGTAGTTTTCTTTGTATAGGTCTTCTGAGTCCCTGGTAAGATTTATTCCCAAGTATTTTATCATTTTGGTAGCTATTGTAAATGGTAATGATTTCCTTATTTCCTTTTCAGCAATCTCTTTGCTAGTGTAGAGGAATCCAACTGATTTTTGTATACTGATCTTATATTCTGCTACTGTGCTAAATCTGTTTGTTTTCCTAGATTTCTTGCTGAGTCTCTTGTGATTTCTATGTATAGGATCATATCATCTGCAAATAAGGATAATTTTAATTGTTTTTGTTACCACTTTTATGCCATTTTTTTTTTTTTTTTTTCCTTTTTTGCCTTATTGCCTGGCTAGGACTTCCAATACAGTGTTGAATACAAGAGGTCATAGAGTATTTCCTTGTCTGGTTCCCATTTGCAAGGTGAATGCTTTCAGTTTCTCTGTTGAGAATAATGTTGGCTTTTGAATGTGTATATATGCCTTTTATTATGTTGAGGAATTTCCCTTCTATTCCTATTTTTCTGAGGGCTCTTATCATGAATGGGTGTTTGATTTCATCGAATGCCCTTTCTGCATCAATTTATATGATCATGTGGTTCTTTTTCTTTTTTATTTCAATTTATGTGATGGATTATGTTGATTTTTTTCTCTAATGTTGAACTATCCTTTCATACATGACATGAATCCCCCTTCGTCATTGTGTATTATGTTATTTATTTATTTTTTTGATATGTTGTAGGATTCCATTTGTGAGGATTTTTTGAAGATTTTTACATGTATACCTCATGAGGGATATTTGTCTATAATTTTCCTTTCTATTGGTGTCTTTGCCTAATTTTGGTATCATAGTTATGCTTACTACATAAAATGAATTTGGGAGGATTCCATCCATTTCTATGTTCTGGAATTGTTTGAGTAGGATTAGTGGCAGTTCTTCTCTGAAAGTTGCATAGAATTCCCAAGGGAAACAATCTGACCCAGGACTTTTTTTTGTTGGTTATTTTTTTTTATGACATGTTCAATTTCTTCTGTTATAGTTCTGTTAAAATTGTCCACCTCAGTCCTTGTTATTTTAGGTAAATAGTATGTTTCTAGAAATCTGTCCATTTCTTCTAGATTTTCAAATATGTTGGAGTATAGTTCTTTATGTTGTTGTTGTTAGGTGCCATCAAATCATTTCTGACTCATAGTGACCCCATGCACAGCAGAAGGAAACACCACCCAATCCTGTGCCAGGTCCATGACCCTTGCTATACTTGAACTCATTGTTGCAGCAACCATGTCAATCCGTCTCATCAAAGGCCTTCCCCTCTTTTGTTGACACTCCACCTTACCAAGCATGACATCCTTCTCCAGGGAATGGTCCCCTCTGACAACATGACCAAAGTAAGTGAGACGAAGTCTGGCCATTCTCACTTCCAAGGAGCATTCTGGCTGCACTTCCTCCAGGACAGATCTGTTAGTTCTTTTAGCAGTCCATGGTACTTTCAGCATTCTTTGCCAGTACCACAACTCAAAAACATCAACTCTTCTTTGGTCTTCCTTATTCATTGTCCAGCTCTCACATGCATATGAGGCGATTGAAAATATCATGGCTTGTGTCAGGCACACCTTAGTCCTCAAGGAGACACCTTGCATCTCAGCACTTGAAAGAGTTCCTTCACAGCCAACCTGCCCAGTGGTAGACATCTTCTAATGTCCTGACTGCTGCTTCCATTGGCGTTGATTGTAGAACCAAGCAATGTGAATTATTTGACAACCTCAATCTTTTCTCCATTTATCATGATGCTGCTTGGTCCAGTTGTGAGAATTTTTGTCTTATTTATATTGAGATACAATCCATAATGCAGACTGTGTTCTTCAATCTTCATCAGTAAGTGCCTCAAGTCATCCTCACTTTCAGCAAGGAAAGTTGTATCATCAGCGTATCTCAGGTTGTTAATGATTCTTCTTCCAATCTTGATCCCATGTTTTTCTTCATATAGTCCAGCTTCTCATATAGTCCAGCTTCTTATAGTCCAGGTTTCTTCATATAGTCCAGCTCAGCATATAGATTGAATAAGTATGGGGAAAGGATACAACCCTGACACACTCCCTTCTTGATTTTAAACCATGTAGTGTCCCCTTGTTTCATTTGAATGACAGCCTCCTGGTCAAGGTACAGGTTCCTCATGAGTACAA
>NW_006921823.1:3448521-3477014 GCF_000298275.1 Orycteropus afer afer | reverse complement strand
TCAAAGCTTTACTTTATCCATATCAGTAAGGCTGGTTTTACTCTGATAATGCAGCTCTTGTCCAGTCCTACTTTGAGAGCTTTGTAAGCTAAGTGACTCATCTTCCTCATCTGCATTGTACAATGTTTCCAGACTATTCATAAATTTGTGCAGTAATGTATCAGACAGTGTTTCTCTGCTATTCATATGGTTTTCCCTGGCCACTTCTTTGAGAAGTGGATGTCCTCCTCCTTCTTCTTCCTATTTGTCTCAGTTTTTAAACCAGGCTGATACCTGTGCACCATGTGTACCCCACTGGGTTTGAAACACCAGTGACACAGCCTCAAGACTCACAGCAACATGTCCCCACAGTAGGACAAACCGACAGACAAGATTGTCTCCCATAGCTGTTGGAAACCTCTCCAACCACCCTTACTTGGATCCCTGTGGCTGACTCTTCAATCTGTTCTGGACCCCTTCGCCTTTTCTGTCTTCTCCCTGCTTTCCCGCCTCCCTGCTTGTGGGGCGTGGTCTGGATTCCCTCTCCTCACCTGGATCCCTGCAGCTGACTCCTCTTCATAGTATCCTGATATTACTATTTTTATTTCTGTTGGTTCTGTTGTGCTGTTATCCATTTCATTTGTTATTTGTGTTACTTGCACTTTCTTTTTTTCCTTTTTTAAATTTGCCAGTGATTTTTAATTTTATGAAACACCATCTAGTCTTACTGACTTTTTTCCATTGTCTTTCTAGTTTCTGTTTCATTTATTTCTGCTAGAATCTTTATTTTTTTCTTTTTTCTAGTGACTGTAGGTTTTTTTTTTTTTTGCTACTGTTTTTCTAATTGTTGGAGATATTGGGTTAAGGTGTTGACTTTTGCTGTTTCTGCTCTTTTGATGTGTGCATTTATTGCTGTAAGTTGCTCTCTGGTCACTGCTTTTGCTATGTCCCAAATATTTTGGTATGTTGTGTTTTCATTCTCATTTGATTCAAAAATTTTACAATTTTATTATTTATTTCTACTTTACCTAGTAATTTTAAAGGGGAATGTTATTCAATTTCTTGTATTTGCCCTTTTTCTTTTGATCTTCTTATTGTTGATTTCTAATTTTACAGCATTGTGATCTGAGTAGTTGTTTTGCAGTATTTCAATGTTTTAAAATTTATTGATGCTTGATTTGTTGGCTAAAATATGATTTATCCTGGAGAATATTCCATGTGCACTGGAAAAGAATATATATTGTGCTGCTGATGGGTGAAGTGCTGTGTAGATGTCAATAAGGTCAACTTTGTTCTTTGTATTATTTAGTTCTTCTGTGTCTTTGTTGAGTTGTTTTCCAGTTGTTCTATCTTTCATTGAAAGTGATGTATTAAAATTTCCTACCATTACTATAGAGTCATCTATTTGTCTTTTCAATTCTGTTAATGTCTGATTTATACATTTAGAGTCCTTTAAGTGAGTGCATAGTTATTTATTATGGTTATGTACTCTTGTTCAATTGATCCTTTGATCATTATATAATGTTCTTCCTTGTCTCTTCTGGTGGTTTTTGTCTTAAAGTCTATTTTATCAGAAATTAATATAACCACTCCTGTTCTTTTTTGATTGCCATTTGCTTGCTATATCTTCTTACACCCTTTGATTTTTAGTCTATATTTGTCTTTGTGTCAAGGGGTGTCTCTTCTAGACAGCATATTTATGGATCATGTTTTCTTATCCAGTCTGCAACTCTATGTCTCTTGAGTGGTACATTAATTTATTGACATTCAGTGTAATAATAGACAAGTATGAATTTGTTGCTGTCATTTTGCTATATATTTTTTTTGTGGTGTTGCTGATTTCTTTGTTCCATATAATTTCTGTACTGAACTCATTTTGTTTATGAATCATGTTATCATTTCCATCCTTGCTATTGCTTTGTTTGTTGTTGTTATGTGCCGTCAAGTCGGACCTGACTCATAGCGACCCGATATAACCCAAGGCAATATCACTACAGAAGTAGATTGCCCCATCTTTCTTCCGAGGAGTGGCTGGTGGATTTGAACCACCAGCCTAAATACTTGTGCCTACCCTCTATTTTTTTTTTTTTTTTAATTTCAAAGCAATGGTTTATTATTTTTCTTTGGGGTTACCCTGTGACATATTATTTTCTTTCCAAGTTTAGAACAGTCTATTCTGTCTTGCAATTGTGTTGACTTCCTCATCATTTAGAAGTTCCATAACTACACTATTTATTTCCTCTTTTGGGTTTGTAATTATCCTCACTTACCAGTAAATGTCTCTAGTTCCCTGTTATAGTCTTGTAAACTTATTTTACTTGGACACTTCTATAATTGTCGGTTTCTGGGTTATGCCATCATATGTTTTAATCATTGATTGTTGTCTGCTGTTATTTCTGAGTAGTGTTGTCACAAGTCTTAATTTTAGATTGCTGTCTTCCATTGTTGGTTTTCTGTTGGAAGGATTCCCTTTAGTATTTCTTGTAGGGTTGGTCCGGCTTTTACAAATTTTCTTAATTTCCGTTTGTCTGGAAATGTTCTGATTTCATCAACATTTCTGAGGAACAGTTTTACTGGATATATGATTCTTGTTTGGCATTTTTTTACCTTCAAGATTTTGTATATGTCATCCCATTGCCTTCTTGCCTGTATAGTTTCTTCTGAGAAAGCAGAGCTTAGTCTTATTGGTAGCCCTTTGTAGGTAACTTTCCATTTTTTCCTGAGCTGCTCTCAAAATTCTTTCTTTGTCTTTGGTTTTAGAAAGTTTGATTATGACATGTCTCAGTTACTTTCTCTTTGGATCTATCCTGTATGAGGTTTGTTAAACTTCTTGGAGAGATATCTTTTTGTCTTTCATGATATTGGGGAAGTTTTCTGTTAGCAAGTCTTCAACAATTTTCTCAGGTTTTTTTTTTTTTTTTTTTTTGGTATGCATTTCTTCTCATTCTGGGATTCCACTCAGGAATATATTATTTCATTTGATATCATCCCAAATAACTCTTAGGTTTTCTTCAATTTTCTTGGTTCTCTATCTTATATTTCCTCATACAAGCTGGTGTCAAGAGATTTGATTTTAGCTGAGATATGTGTTCCTCAGCCAATTCCATTCTATTCTTTTGTCCTTCCAACATGTTATCCACCTCCATATTTTTGGCTTCATCTTCTAGAGATCCATTTGTTGTTTTTGTATGATTTCTAATTGTCTATTTATTTTGTCATTTTGTTCTTGAATGATTTTCTTGAATTTTTCAAGGGTATTATCAGTCTTTTCCTTGCTTTTGTTTATGGTTTCCTTGAGCTCCTGGAAGGATATATATATATATATATACCCACCACACACACATATATATGTATATATACACACACACACATATATATACATACATAAACACATACACACACACACGTACATATGTATAACCTTTTGAATTAATTCTCAGAATGAATTACCCATTCTTCCCCTGGGAGATTTTGTAGTTCTTTATTTTGGTCACTTGCTTCTGCTATCTTGTCCTTTCTTTTGTTTGAATGGAAGTTGTCTTCTGTCTCCAAGACATTTTGAAGTTGTTGTTTTTACTTATTCATTGTGTATTGTTTTGTTTCATTATACCCAAATGAGTAGAACAGGTGTGTTCCTTTAGAAGTTAATTTAGCAGCACTGAGGTTCTCCCAGCTATCTCCTTATTGATGGAGTAATCAATGAGAATGTAGATATGGGTTTCTGATGAGGAGAGGAGCTGCAGTGGGGGTGAACAAGTGTTGTCCACCATGTGTTGTTGATTCAGTGGTGTAGGAGTTGATAGTGGTGCTTGTCCATTGGTTGATGTGGTCAGTGCAATGGAAATGGCTGATTAGTGGAGAGTTAACATCCTCCTCCTGTTGGGGCAGGAAAAGAGAGAGAGAAAACAATTTAAAAAATAAAAACTAAGGTCAAGAAGGAAAGGAGAAGGAAAATAAAAGATAAAAAATATAGAAAAGCAGGCAAAAAGAATGGGTGTTTGAGTTGAAAGAATAGCAAAAATTTAAGAAGATGAAGAGGAAGAGGGAGAAATAGATAAAAAGAGAGAAAAAATGGGGAAAGAGAGGAGAGAAATAGGGAGAAAAGGAAATTTAAGAGAAGGGACTTTTGTAATTATGTTCAGGTGATAGCCTTGAGAGCAGGCAAGTATAGCAGAAACCACACTCCACAGGTGTATACCTGCAGAGGTGAAAACAGCTAAACACTAATGTTCCAGGTGAGTTGAAAAGGCTGTAGATGTTTGCCTGTTTTGCCTAGTGTGAAAAGTATCAACCAGTGATGAATGAAAAGGGAGACATAGCTACAGCCATTGGGTCTATCTGTGTGCAGTGGATTGCTGCAGGTGGCTTTGGGACTTCCTTGGCTTCCAGTTTTCAATGTGATAGAGAGAAATTTTGCCCCTATTAGCAGGGAGACTGTATTTTTGTGGGCAGAGAGTCTGGCTCCTTTCTGGGCAGGTGAATCTCCTGCCTAGACTCTAGTGAAAAGCTGCCCTGGTGCCCTCTTCTCTAACCACCCCAGCACAGGCTTCTCAGTTCACAGAGGTACTTGGTGCCATTGAGATACCTTGGGTGATGAGGCTGCAGAGTTGTGCCTGTTTCAGTTAGAAATGTTCTCTCTGACTCAAGCTGCTGGAGGTGGAGGTATCTAGGTGTTGGGGTTAGTGAGGGCAGGGCTTCACAGCTCTTTGTCTCTTTCTTGACCCAATTCAATCCAGCAAGAGATTGCCCCAAGCCCCGTTTGTTCAGCCTCCTCAACACAGGATTTTTGCAAAACCTGACTAAGTTTAATTTCTCACATTCCCTCCTCTCTCCCACCTCTCTCCTTGGCAGTCTGCGCCACTTGTTCCTTTGTCTCGCAGCTCCCACATGTCTATTGCTCACCTTGAATTCCCCCCAGTTTATCTACACTGTATTGTATGGCTATGTGCCTTCTTCCCCAGCCTCCACAGTCAGGGTCTGTGTCTCTATTCACAATGCTTCCACTTTGAACGGTTCTGTGTATTCTCTCCCCCAGCCACTAATCTCAGTCTGTTTCCCATTCTAGTCAGCATTCAATCTAATCTTCAACTTCTCATTTGATGCTCAGAATTCTATAAATATTATTTTTATCTGTTTCACTCAGATTTTGAAATTTCATTGATGAGGGAATTGGTGAATTTTGCTAGCAGGATGCCATCTTGTCTCTGCCCCTGGCTGCATTTTTCATTTCCACCAGTGATAGATGAGGGTTCCAGTTTCTCCACACCACCCCCAATATTTTTCATTTTCCTTTATTTATTTATTTTTTTTCAATTTTAGCCATCCTGGTGGAAGTAAAATGGTATGTAATTGTGGTTTAGTTTTCCACTTCTCTGATGGCTATTGACATTGAACATCTTTTCACATGTTGGCATGTGAATATCTTTTTTGGAGAAGTGTCTGTTCATGTCCTTTGCATAGTATTTGATTATAATTTGTCTTTTTGTTGGTTAGTTGTAGAATTTTTATATACATTTAAGATATTAGACCCTTATTGGTTATATCATTCTCAAAGATTTTTTTTCCCCAGGCTGTAGGTTCTCTTTACTCTTGATAAAGTCTTTTGATGAATATAAATATTTAACTTTTATGAAGTCCCAATTTTCTGTTTTCTGTTGCTTGTAGATTTGTTGTGTTTAATAATCTATCATTAAAAAAAATTAGATACCAAAGCTTTGCTCCTATATTGTCTTCCAATAATTTTATGGATATAGTTTTAACCTTTAGGTCTTTGATCCATTTCAAATTAGTTTTTTGTGTATGGTTCGAGGTATGGATCTTGCCTCATTTTTCTGCATAAGGAAATCCAGTTTGCTAGCATCATTTGTTGAAGTTGCTGTTTGTGATATACTTTATTAAATGTTATCTGTAGTTATTAAAATGTATCTGTTTGATGTCTGTTTATTCTACTTGCCTCTAAGTTCCATGAGACTGGGGATTCTGCCTCATCTCTATGCTCTTCACAGTTGCTTCCCCAGATCCTCATCCAGAGCCAGACCTTTAGCAGAAGCTCAATAGATATTTCTTGAACAAATGGATGATTGTTGTTGTTGTTGTTATGTGCCATAGAGTCGGCCCCAACTCATAGCGACCCCTCCTTGGGTTTCCAAGGCAGTATCACTACAGAAGTAGGAGTGCCAATAATAACCATAAATTCTTCCTTTTGCTGTTCAGTACTTGCTTTCTATGTTTTGGTAGACACCCATTCATTTTGGTTGCCAGTTTAATAATGGAGACATCTTAACGTGACTGGCAACATATTGAGCAAACATGGGATGAGTTTAAACTGTAGACAAAGTACACTTTTAGAGATTTTTGGGATACAGAGGTTAAGAAGTTATCATTTCCTTCTATACACTTTCACTCTAGTTTAGAGCTATATTACCACAATACACTGCAAGGCTGAGTACCTTCTAAGGAAAAAAGGGTCCTCATTCTGAGGATGCAGAGGGAAACTCCAAATCAGATTCCACATGCCATTGAATTATTCTTATTTTTTAATGTGAAAAAATTTATCACAATGTGTGTGTATATATGTATGTGTGTATGTGTGTGTGTATACACAACTACTCCTCACTTATCAACTATCTCATTAGCCAACATTTTGCTTTTACCATAACTTTGAAAAAATTCTCAAGAGGTAGTTCTGATGGTCCAGGCCCCATTGGGGCTGCAGCCTTCCCGCCTTCTGTGGACCACCCAGAATTATATGCTGGAGGCCCGAGCAATGGCTAAGCCACATGAGGGACAGGAGCAGACCAATAAGCTATGGGACACCTTCTGTTCTTCTGTGACCTTGTCTGGCTATGGAGGGCATGGGATAATGGCAGGATGATACAAGGCTGCAGACAGGCAGAGGGGAGACTGGGGGAATGTCTGAGGGTGCTGGGGAGGAGATTGGTGAGAGGTTGTAGGAAAGGAGGAGAGGGAAGAGTATGAATCTGTGAGGCCTTTGGTGGACAGAGGACCAATGGGATCCCAGTTCTTTGGGCATTCAGACCAAAGGTGGTGGCTGGTGGACCAACTCCTATGGACTATGTGATAGTGACAAAGGCATGGCGGGGAAGCGGGGAACTCTCTGTGCCATGCATATTCCCAAATGTGATGGGTAGTGAGTGATGGTGGAGGGCAGAGCAGGACACCTGTGTTGAAGATGGTCCCAACATTTAGCATAATGACTTGGCCTTTGGAACTTAACATATAGATAAGCGAAGAGAGGGTATATATCTCCATCTCTATATCCCTGGGTGGCTCAAATGGTTAAGCTCTTGACTACCAGCTGAATGGTTGGTGGTTTGAACTCATCCAGAAGGTTTGGGACAACAAGCCTGGTGATATGCTTCTGAAACATCACAGCCTTGCAAACCATAGATGTATATATATATATATTGCTGAAAAGTCTGTTCTGACTAATGGCAACCTCATGTATGCCAGAGTAGAATTTTATCCACAGAGGTTTTTTTTGTTGTTGTTGTTGTTGTTTTTAAATAGTTTATTTGTTGTTTTTGTTTTGTCATTGCAAATATGTATAGCAGAACTATGCTAATTCAACAGTTTCTATATGTACAACAACATTGATTACATTCTTTGAGTAGTACAACCAGTATCATCTTTCTTTCTGAATTGTTACTTCCCCATTAACATAAACTTGTTGCCCCTTAAGTTTCCTATCTAAACTTTCAAGTAGCTAAGGAAGATTGGGCAATCTACTTCCATAGTGATACTGCCTAGGAAACCCAAGGAGGAGTCGCTATGAGTTGGATCCGACTTAGCAGCAAAGCGTTTGGTTTTGGTTTTTACTGTCATTTTTATTCCAGAATGATAGATCTTAAAAGAACACAGTGCTCAATACAGATATCCTTTATTAGTTATTCTGAACCGTTGTATGGTTTTAAGAAGACTTAGGAGATATTTTTGGTTTAAGGTTTGAGGTTTAAAGATGATCTCAGGGCAGTAGTTTCAGTGGTTTATCCAGCCTCCAGAAAATCTGAATTCTATGAAAATTTGAAGTTCTGTTCTGTATTTCTCCCTTTTGACAGAAATATTCAATAATAGAAGTTAGGCACCATCTAATTCTTCTGGTATCATGAAAAAGGAGGAAATTGATCATGGGGGTAACATTCCATTTCCTTCTATTCCTATTTCTGTTGCTTTAGGCAAATCAAAACCAAATGTTGTGCCTTGGATGTCCACTTGCCAGTTTTTAAGACCCCAGACTTTATGCAATGAACTAGGAGGTAGAACAGAAACGCTAAACAAACTTATTAGGCAAATTAACTGGGATGTACAATGAAATCATGACCCTAAACCTCCAAACCAAGGAACAAAATCCTATGAGGTATTTGGTTTTACATAAGCAGCTTCAGCAGCTAGTTCCATTGGGTTGTCAGTGGCTAAATTCTCAGAAGTAGGTCACCAGGCCTCTCTTCTGAGTTGTTTCTAGGTAGACTCAACCACCCTTTTAGCTAGAAGGTGAGTGTGTTAACCCCTTGTACCACTCAAGAGCTATGTTGTTGTTGTTATGTGCCGCTGAGTTGGACCCAACTCATAGCGACTCCTCCTTGGGTTTCCGAGGTGGTATCACCATGGAAGTAGATTGCCCAACCTTCCTTCCAAGGAGTGGCTGGTGAGTTTGAACCTCCAGCCTTCTGGTTAGCAGTCAAGTGCCTTAGGCACTATATTACCAGAGCTTCCTCAAGAACTATAAGTATATATAATTGGTGTTAGGTGCTGTCAAGTCAGCTCTGACTCATAACAGCCCTACGTACAACAGAACGAAACACTGCCCAGTCATGTACCATCCTCATAATACTTGCTATACCTGAGCCTATCATTGCAGACACTGGGTCAATACATCTCAATGAGGGCCTTCCCCTTTTTAACTGACCCTCCACTTTACCAAGCATGATATCCTGCAGGGAATGGTCCCTTCTGACAATGTGGCAAAAGTAGGTGAGATGAAATCTGGCCATTTTCACTTCCAAGGAGCATTCAAGCTGCACTTATTCCAGGACATATTTGTTAGTTCTTCTGCCAGTCCATGGCACTTTCAGTATTCTTTGCCAACACCACAACTCAAAAGCATCAACTCTTCTTCAGTCTTCCTTATTCATTGTCCAGTTTTCACATGGATATGAGGCTATTGAAAATACCATGGTTTTATTTAAGCATTAAGACGTCTTTGCTCTTTCAGCATTCATCTGATTTCTTGACTGCTGCTTCCATTGGTATTGATTACGGAACCAAGTAATATGAAATCTTGGAAAACTTTAATCTTTTCTCCATTTATTGTGAAATTGCTTATTGGTCCAATTGTGAGAATTTTTGTTTTCTTGATTCAATCAAATTCCTAATCAGGCCCTCCTACCATATTTTCCTGTTAATGAACTTTGTGATATCTTTCTATATTCTGCTTTATATTTCTATGTCTTCAGTTCTTTGATAGTTTGTAATTCAAAAGTGTACATAAGAAAAATGAAGTATTTAATTGTGAATATTTGGAGGTAAATGTATATGGTGAAATAAGAAAGTGGTGTGTCACAGTCCTGGGCTTCAATTTTATGTTCTGTTTGCCAGTAGACACACACTTTCCATCCAAAGTTAAAATTATGCATAATAAAGTTTATTGATCTCTAAAAATAATTTTATTGAGTAATGCTTCTGATTATTTTCATTCTTTTTCTGAGAAAAGTGAAGTCAGAACAATGTTTCTCTAGAGAACAGAATGGATTTCATGCTTTACCTTACCATATTGCTTGTTTTAGAAAAGTGGATGTTGCCTAATTCTGTACTTTGTGTGTGTGTTTTATATGTCCTCCCTCAAGGTCTCTGGATGGTGCAAATGATTTGCTGTAAACTACCAACCAAAAGGTGGAAGTTTGTACCCCCCTGATGGTATCATGGAAGCAATATCTGGTGATCTGTTTCCATAAAGATTATAGTAAAATAAATAAATAAACAAATAAATAAATAAACAATAAATAAATAAATATAAACAATAGTGTGGTGTGCTCTATAACATATTGGGTGGTCATGAGTCAGAATGGACTCAATGGCAGTAAGTTCAGATGTCCTTTCTCATTAATGACAGGCTGTCATACATAAAGAAAGCATATTCACTCCTTGGACTAGAGGTGATGTTTGCAATGGAAGGAAGCCCAAACTTACTGCCATCAAGTCATTTCCAACTCATGGAAACCCCATTGAGTTTCCGAGGCAGTAAGTCTTTACAGAAGTAGGCTGCCCAGTCTTCAATTGTAATAGCCATTATTAAGTAGTTTATATTACTATCTAGATAGTGCTTGACTACTTAAGAGTCTCAAAGCATTATAATAATTTTAATTTTGATGAATGAAATGACTCTCAAAGCTTCTAAGTTAACTGTAAACTATTCTTGTTTAATGGAGAGAAGTGACACCATGGCTTGAGTAATACCAAAGCCACTGTGACTATTCTCTCTAATAGCATCATGTGGGATGGGCCTTGGTGTCAGTGACACTTGGTTTATATTTCAGCCTCACCCCTCCTAGCTATATGACATCCCAGACATTATATCCCTTTTCTGATTCCAGTTTGTTCACTGCACAACGAAGGTAATGATACCAGCTTCTGCAAGTAGCTATCAAAAGACAGTAAAGCAATCCTTCTCAAGAAGGTTTTTATTAATCCTCTTAAATATCTCTTTCCTTTGCTAGGGTGTTTCCAGATTGAGTGTTGGAGCTCACCAGCAACATGCCAGAACAAAGCAATGATTACCGGGTGGCTGTGTTTGGGGCAGGAGGTGTTGGCAAGAGCTCCCTGGTCTTGAGGTTTGTGAAAGGCACGTTTCGGGAGAGCTACATCCCAACAGTGGAAGACACCTACCGGCAGGTCATCAGCTGTGATAAGAGCATATGCACACTGCAGATCACTGACACAACCGGCAGCCACCAGTTCCCTGCTATGCAGCGTCTGTCCATCTCCAAAGGGCATGCCTTCATCCTGGTGTACTCCATCACCAGCCGCCAGTCCCTGGAGGAGCTCAAACCCATCTATGAACAAATCTGTGAGATCAAAGGGGATGTGGAGAGCATTCCTATCATGCTGGTAGGGAATAAGTGTGATGAGAGCCCAAACCGTGAGGTAGAGAGCAGTGAGGCAGAAGATTTGGCCCGGAAGTGGAAGTGTGCCTTCATGGAAACCTCAGCCAAGCTCAACCACAACGTGAAAGAGCTCTTCCAGGAGCTGCTCAACCTGGAGAAGCGCAGGACCGTGAGCCTACAAATTGACGGGAAAAAGAGCAAGCAGCAGAAAAGGAAAGAAAAGCTGAAAGGCAAATGTGTGGTTATGTGAGCATCCCTTCAGTGGGGGGAGCTGTTTTGTGGCCCGAGTTGCCTCATTTTCCTTCCTCCAGTGTGAAATCTACAACCATCAGTCAGAGTAGCATGTACAATGTCCATGTGTAAAATTTTGCATTTTGACAGAGACATGCCCTACTGTCCTTAAAGAGAGGCATGTCACACCACTAACAATAGCAACCTCCCTCCAGAATATAAAAATCTGCCAGATTCAATGAAAATCAATCTGTTCAGCCTCTCAGGAAACTGAGAGAGGTGCTGCTTTCTGAAGGTATCATTCTTCATTAGAAAGCTCTAGGACTTGTCCCCACAGCAGCTGCCTGTGCTGAAAGGACTAAGTATCATCTACGTGCATGTGAGAGCATGTTAATGTTGAACTACAGTACCAACTTAAAACCAGATGTTTCTCTCAGCTTAGAATTAAGTCTTTTGGGAAGGGGATGAGCAGGAGGAGAGGAGAACGACCAGGCTAAAATTGTTTCCTTTCATGGTGTTTTAACTAGATGAAAAATAATATCATGTAGGCTCCCCAGTGAATGGTCATTCTCATGCCCACTTGCCCTGTTAGGGTCCCCACTACCCGGGAGGAGGGAATGTCTCTAGACCTAGTTAGCAAGTATTATCTGATCTTTAGAATATTTATTTTCACAGACAGTGATGGGTTATCTAAATGTGTGCTGCTCTGTCAGATGTTCTTTAGTTTTGGAGTGAAAATATTGTGACATTACTAAAACATTGCAATAACATTGCTGCATGTTGCACCTCTAGGGTTTTAGAAATACAAGATTCCTTCCTTTGATAAATGAGGGATATAACTTTCTCCCAACCCTCAGATTTTAAATAAAAATGAATAAAATACCTATTTTTAGACTTATTTTTTCCTTCAAGATATTTTTTCTCTTTTAAATTACTTGATCTGTGCACCTGTTGGATAACAGGTGACAAAGATCATCAATGACCAGAAGCACATTCATTTTTCTAAGTGACACAAACATATATAAGCCACTCTTTGCACCTTAAAAAAAATAGCTTGAATGAGAAGTCATTAATTGTGTTTTTGATGATCTATCAATCTCTATCAGAAGTATATTCCTGGAAAATGCATTCAATTAATTCTGAATTATTTTGCATATTCCATAATAAATGTCTCCTAAGAGCTGTTCAATGCTGTTTTCACTCTAGAAACAATCATCTTCTTTTCCTAGTGACTTTGTGTGCATCTTTAATCCTTCAAACCAAATTATGACCATTGTTAGGTACTGTGTGCTGGCACGGGAGACGGAGTAAGGAATTGTATGGCAGACAGCTGCTCTGTCCTTGACAGAGCCCATCAGCTAGCTGCTTTGCCATTGTACACCTCAGTGTGGCTCTGCTTCCTGAACATTCTCACTGACAAAGTTTCTTAGAGCTCCTGTGTGTGTCAGCCAGCATAATGCACATTGGTGCCCTGTGAGATCCTCTGTTGGAATGCCTTCCTGTTGGAATGCCTGGCAAGCAAAGGAAGCTGGAGTACCAGCTTGCACAGATGAGCTGCTTGGCTATTGAGTAGCAGTGCTAGCTGCAGGCAGAGTTCTAGAGTTCAGGATGCTTGTCTTCAGCACATACCTTATTGGGTCTTCTCTCTTGGGCACCTTGTGTCTTTTTACTGCCTCTTCTCAGTAGAGATTGAAATATCCCAGTCCTTTTAAGTACACTTAAGCCCTCAACATCTCCTATTTTGCTTTAGCTTTTTCCTGTTATTTTATTATTATTATTATTTTATTTTTTTGCCTTGGTCTCACTCTCTCTGCTCTACTAATAAATTACCCTTGCAATGTAACTATTGCATGGAAGCAGTCTTTAAGAACAATATGGCTCTGTGGTCTTACTACCTTCCTCATCCATTGCAGTGACCTCCTAGAACAAACCCTCCTTGACTTTACTCAGGGTAGGGGATATTCATGTGGAAAAAGGAGGCAAGGAATTGTCCTGGAGCATATGGGGTGGAGCCCAGGGCTTTCTGGAAGGTCTTGAGAATCTCTTCAAAGCCAAATGGGTATACCCTCAAACAGGCTTGTTTTGTTCCAAAAGGTTGACTCAAGCTTTCATGTTGTTGTTGTTGTTATGTGCCATTGAGTCAGACCTGACTCATAGCGACCCCTCCTTGGGTTTCCGAAGCAGTATCACTATGGGAGTAGATTGCCACATCTTCCTTCTGAGGAGTGGCTGGTGGGTTTGAACTGCCAGCCTTCTGGTTAGCAGTCATGGTGAGATTTAATTTGTGGGTTTTCTATATTTACTTTTCAACTTCCCCCTGTGTTTTTCTATTTATGTTCTCAGAGAACTATCATG
Source organism: Orycteropus afer afer (assembly GCF_000298275.1). Lineage (NCBI taxonomy): Eukaryota > Metazoa > Chordata > Mammalia > Tubulidentata > Orycteropodidae > Orycteropus > Orycteropus afer. The sequence goes on along the minus strand of NW_006921823.1, from coordinate 3,463,329 downwards.
AATTTGTAATTTGAAGGTGAGTTACATTGCAGAAGAAACAGAACTTCATGACTCTATAAACTTCATGAGGTTTATAGAATTTGGCTAGGTTCTCTGCTAGCAGTAAAATGTGATATCTGCCACTAATCCTACAGGGCCCAGCAAACAGTCTTCTTTCTACTAATTGAAAATCAGAATTCTTTTAGCCCTTTCAAGCCAGCATCTACATTTGTAATATTCAGAGCTTCATCTGAACCTCTGGGTGGTGCAAGTGATTAACCCTGTAGATTACAGTTCTACACTGACACACGTGGGGTCACCCTGAGTTAGAATTAACTCAATAGCAACTGGATTGAGAACTTCATAAATATGAGAAGCTTGTAATGATTGAAAATCAAACCTCATTCAGGAAACCTTTTGTTCCTTCATATTTTGTCTGAGTTGTATAGGAAGGTTGTTGAATCCTTAATCCCTGGCCTTCATATTTTCCATGAGCTAACCAGAAGATATGGATAGTTATTCCAAAATAATCTTTCAGAAGGAAGGGTCCCAACTGACTCAGGGCTTGGGGAGCAAATGCTGCTGAATCAGAAGTTTTCAGCATTTATATGACCCATCTTCATATGCAGTTGTGGTTCTTGAGAACAACACATCTTACATTGTATCTGGGCACAGACATTATTGACCTAGCTACAGTAAGTTATAGAACACAAAATATTGCTTTGAAGATAAAAATGTGGCAACAAGCATGGGATTGAGTTCCCTTCTGTCCTGTGGGTCCCTTCTCCATTCCATCCCGTGACAAGCCATGAGTGTGCCCTGGGCATGCATGCAATACAGCAAGAACAACACAAGAGCAATATTGAATTGTTCATTATAGCTAAATATATATATGTTTTGTGTATACTTTCTTGCATTTTTGAAATAAAAAGTAGCAAATTGTACATATCTGTAAGCAGGTATATTTGTTTCACTGTTTGTAATATTTAAGAAATGCTCATTCTTTGTAGACACAATGTATTTGATATTAAACATTTCTCTGTGGGTTATTTCTACATATGTGCTGTAAATATATCCATCAATATAGTAGAGCATACAAGGGACAAAATTATGAAAACTTCTTGGCCATAATCAAACACCTTGAGGGAATGAGTCACTAGGCCTGGGGCTCAGGACCATAGTCATAGAAGACATCAAGGTCAATTGGCATAACATAGTACAAAAAGACAATGTTCTACATCCTGCTTTGGTGAATAGTGACTGATGTGTTAAAAGCTTGTGAATGGCCATCTAAGGTGCAACTATTAGTCTCTCCCCATCCAGAGCAAACAAGATTGAAGAAAATCAAAGCCACATGTAAACAATTAGTCCAAAAGACTAATGGACATGTGAACACCAGCCTCCATAACCCTGAGACCAGAAGAACTAGGTGGTGCCCAGCTATAACTGCCAACCACCCTGAAAGGAATCACAATAGAAGGTCCTGGATAGAATGGGAGAAAACATAGAACAAAACTCAAAATAGTAGTAATAATAACAACAACAACAACAACAACAACAAAACGAGGCTTACTGGTCTGATAAAGCCTGGTAGGACCCACTTAGTCAACCTTCAATCCTGAAACCAAACTCATTCTTGTGGCTCAACTTTCAGCCTAATGTAGACAGGCTTATAAGGTGAAAAATAATACCAGGGAGGTACACATGCATTAGAACAATCAATGATAGGAGATCAAAATGGCAGTGTTTGCCCAGGGATAAAACTCAGAAGGCAGGAAGTGATAGGTAAGAAGGACAAATGGAAACTGGAAACAGGAAGTGGAAGGGGAGAATGCTAATTACATTGATCACAGCTAATGTCACAATAATGTGTATGAACTGTCAAATGGAAAACCAATTAGCTCTGTAAACTTTCACCCAAATCACAATAAAAAGTTAAAATAATAAAAGGTATAAAATCTTTGAAAAAATTAAAAAATTCCTCTGTGATACTTAATTTTTTCAAAAATTTAAATGTGTTACACCTACATAAGCTCTTTGAAAATATCTGTAACTAAAGGAACATATGAAAATCCTCTAAGATATGTCCTGGAATTCAGTACACCACAATGACAATCTGTGGACAAAGTATTTACAGAGCATGACTTTTGTAATTGTGTGATATCAAGGTGTATATTTATATTCAAAGTGTATTTATTGTTATTATTTCATTATTGATTCTATTTTATTTACTCTGAAGGTAATAAAAATCACTCTTGCATACATGTTTCTAGTTGGCAGTGATGTTCTGAATGTAATGAGAGACATTAAAATAAAACTTCAATTATGACAACCTGGCTGGCAGATGGTAATGTTTATTATTCTTTTTGGATTTAATCAAAACCAAAACCAAACTCAGTGCTGTCCAGTCTATTCCTACTCATAGCGACCCTTCCTTGGGTTTCTGAGGCAGTATCTCTACAGAAGTAGATTGCTCAGTCTTTCTTCCAAGGAGTAGCTGATGGCTTAGAACCTCCAGCCTTCTGGTTACCAGTCAAATACCTTAGGTACTATCATTTTTCATGCATGACACACATACATGTTGGATTCCTAGCCAACACACCTCATGCTCAGCATCTGTATATCAGTGGAGGTTTGCATTTAACTATGATGCTGAACAGTTTCAGTGACTAGGAAGAAAGGCTTGGTGATCTATTTTCAAAAATCAGCCAGTGTAAAACTATGGATCACAATGTGTGATCCAAAACCAATCATGGGGATAGAGCAGGACTGGACAGCATTTCATTTTATTGTGCTTGGGGTAACCATGAATTACATTAACAACAGCTAACAAGAGCAACATAGCAGATCTTGGCCTAGTCCTCAGTCAGCAGCTTTTAAAGTACTTTTTTGACAAAATATGATAATATCAGCCTTTGTGCTGATCTTGGTTTTGGGAAAACAGCTCATCCTGAGCTGTTTCTATGAAACTTTCCCTGCTGGAACCTTCTCACTAACTGAAATGAAATAGATGCTCAAGACAGATAAAGGTGAGAGGGAGGGAGTAGGGTCAGGACACTCCTTGACTCAAAATATGAGGGGTGAAGAAAACTCTTCACCTCTCTCTTTTATTAATCTTGTCTCTGCCCCCTCCTCTTTCCACTTGGACTCCTCAGGGACCACCTGCCCTGGAGCCCCAACTAGTTAAAAGCATTTCATGTAGAAAGTCCCTAGCAGAGTTTCTGGGCACATTTTCCACTTAAAAACTCTTGATCCCTAATCCTACTTTTCAGCATTAGCCATATAGCAAAGCTTAATTCTGGTAACGCAGGTAAAATAAATAGAAAATTCAAAACAAAACCTTCATTCTGTCACTCAGGTGATGATGTGCAGGTTCTGAACCTGTGTACTTCTGCAATATGGGGATCATTATGCCTGCAGCATTGAGTGGCCTTGATGATAAATTAATGATAAGCATAAAGCCCTTAGAGTCACTTTGTCACATACTGAGATTTCCCAAAAATAGACAAAAACCTGCTGATTATGTAGTATTCCGTTTGCAAAATCTGTTTCAGTGTGAAAATTAATTTATGCAAATGTACCAATCCATCAGAAATTTTAGTTTCCTTAAGCTTTGGTTTAATAGCTTTCCCAGTCTTGCCTTCTGCAGGCCACTCCACTTCCTGTCCCCTTCTTCTTCTCCCACTACCATTATTTCTATTATTCAGAAATTTTTCCGTTTATGGATATAATTACAATCAGCAGTCCCCATTAAAGGGTATCCTGTAATCTAACACTTATCAAATTCTAATGTGCAAATCAAGAACTTGAGGATCTTGCGCTTCAATAGATTCGAATCAGCAGATCTGGACGGGCTTCTAGGTGATACTGATGCTACTGCTCTGCGGACCACATTTTGAGTCACAAGGCTGCAATCTACTCATTCTGCATATTGGAATCACTCAGAGGAGTTTTAAGAAATACTGATGCATACCAGAAATTTGATCAAGTGGGTATGGAATCTTGCTGTGGTTTCAGGCTATTTGAAATGTTACTTATCATTATGAGGTAGAATCAAATTTGAGAACCAGTGCTAGTAGCCACATTTAATTTCGAATGCCTGCAAGCTCCCTAATAGTCCTGGTGGGTTTGCTTGTTCAATTGAATTCCTCTTTCATGAATGTTTTCCAGGCAGCAAATTAGTGGTATGGGGGTAAGAGGGTGTTGGCCTTTTCTATGTATAGCCTCTCCCAGGATTCATGTTGTGAGAAAAACCTCAATCCAGGTGCAAATCTTCTGCCCATCTGGAAGGACCTGGAGGTGTTCTAGCAGCACTATATGAGGTGACATCACCAGTGGATCTGAGCTCCACCAGCTGTTTGGAATTTCCAATGCATGCCCTGGCCCAATCCCAGCATGACTGAGATTCACACTTGACAACTAGTCAACTTGACAACTATTCAAGTTATTTCTAGCCTGTGAACACCTGTGACCCCTCTGTCAACTGTAGCCTCTGCTCTGTGGATCTTGCTGTTGTCCAGACACTGTGAATATGAACATCAACCCATGGTCACAGCTTCTTATAGCCATGCTCAGTGATGACTGTCCTGGCTTTGTTCACATCATCCTTTGACCCAAGAGGCAACTTCTCTGTCTTTCCACCACAGAAATGGACAAGACCTTGCATATCTTTGTATTGTCATGTTTCTGGACATTCTCATTCACTTTCTCATTTATATCTAATTTCTCTTGATTAAAAGAGGTCTTTGCCCATCCTAGTATCATATGTCTTTAGTGGACTAAAAGAGGCTGGCATCTTTTTTCAGATATAGTAATAAAACTTACCTTGTTTTGTTGTTATGTGCCATCGAGTCGGACCTGACTCATAGCTACTCCTCCTTGGGTTTCCAAGGCAGTACCACTATGAAAGTAGATTGCCCAACTTGCCTTCCAAGGAGTGGTTGGTGGGTTTGAACCACCAGCCTTCTGGTTAGCAGTCAAGTGCCTTAGACACTACGCTACCAGAGCTCATTATGTTGTAGTAATGATTCTAATGATCCTTAGTAGCAAGAATGGCCAGATGTCATCTCTTGGTCATGTGGTCAGAAGGGACCAGTCCCTGGGAAAGGATATCATGCTTGGTAAAGTGAAGGGTCAGAGAAAAAGAGAAAGACCCTCAATGAGATGGATCGACACAGTAGCTGCAACAATGGGTTAAGATTAGCAAAGATTGTGAGGATGGAGTAGGACTGGGCAGTGTTTCCTTCTGTTGTACACAGAGTCACTATGAGTCAGAAATGACTTGAGGGCACCTAACGACAATAACAACTATAGTAATAATCATAGTTATCATTATAGCTCTTGCTATTATTGGATCACACTTCACACTTCCCTCTTCCTCAAGCAATATGGAAGGGATTAGTTTAGATATGTTGTTGTTGCTATGTGCCGTTGAGTCAGACCCTTGAGTTTCCAAGGCAGTATCACTATAGAAGTAGATTGCCCAACCTTCTTTCCAAGGAGTGGCTGGTGGGTTTGAACTGCCAGCCTTCTGGTTAGCAGTCAAGTAAGTGCCTTAGGCACTATGCTTTAGGTATAGAAGGAAAAAAAGTTAACTACTGAATTCTAAATGAAGTTCTATAAAATGATGGGATCAGGAATAATAAAAAAAAAAAAGTGAAAGATGAAGAACCAAAAGAAAGAACCATTTTTCCGAGGCAGTATTGTTATGGAAGTAGATTGCCCAACCTTCCTTTCAAGGAGTGGCTGGTGGGTTTGATCTGCCAGCCTTCTGGTTAGCAGTCAAGTAAGTGCCTTAGGCACTATGCTTTAGGTATAGAAGGAAAAAAAGTTAACTACCGAATTCTAAATGAAGTTCTATAAAATGATGGGATCAGGAATAAAAAAAAAAAAGTGAAAGATGAAGAACCAGAACTGCCAGGCTTCTGGTTAGTAGTCAAATGCCTTAGGTACTATACCACCAGAGCTCTTGTTACCAAATTCTAAATGAAGTGCTATAAAATGTTGGGATCAGGAAAAAAGAAAGAAAGAAAGAACTAAAAGAAAGAACCATTCATAATGAGTTTAAGATCAGTTATAAGGTATCTTTGTTAGGGGCAACAGAGGGATATAAAGTAGATGTGAAATGTCTTTTCTCCCTTGCCAAAAGTCAATATAATAATTTTTGCAGTCTGTTTAATAACAAATACACATTAGCTTTCAAGAAGTACATTGTCACTCAATACACACATACACACATACATGTACACACATTTACCAACAATAGTAAAACAGCTCCACAAGTTAGATGTTGTTGTTGTTATTTGCCATCAAGTCAGACCCGACTCATAGTGACCCCTCCTTGAGTTTCCGAGGCAGTAGTACTATGGAAGTAGATTGCCTAACCTTCCTTCTGAGGAGTTAGATATTACAGAAATATTCCTGTTAATCAACCTTATGATAAGTATCAGGAACTCAGAGAAGGTCTTGGAAATGGGCTTTGTTTAAAATATAATTATCATCTTAAAACTTGAAGCATAAGTAATAAAGTAGTTGAGTCAAAATGTTCTATGTTGGTCATACTATTCCTTCTGTTCAGAAACCACTTCCTTCTGTCTTCCTGTCACATTGTCTTGGTTCTCTAGTGCTGCTATAACAGAAATACCACAAGTACATAGCTTTAACAAATAGGAATTTATCCTCTTACAGTTTAGGAGGCTACTTCAAAGTACCAGCTCTAGGGGTAGAGGTGAAGGCCCCCAGAACTGGGGATTCAGCTCTGCCTCCTATTCCAGGCCCACTGGAGCTGGAGGATTTTTCTGACTCACACAGCTGCTGGCTGCCAAGGCTGACAAACCCAAGATCGACTGATGAAATGGCATAATCCCAAGATTGGCAGGCAACACAGCATACCACTGGTTCAAATCCAGGAACAATCTTAAGATCGGCAAGCCAAGGCTTGGCCAAATGCAAGGTCTAGATGTGTCAAAAGCTACAGACCTTTCTCAAACTTTCTTCTTATATACTGGAAGCAGGCCATACCCGAAAGACAATTTCTTAGCTGCTCAGAGCTGATTCCAGTGATTGCAGTCTCATTATGGGGAATAACTATATCCAGTTAACCAGTCACTCAAAACCATGACCCAGCCAAGTTGACACACAACCTTAACAACCACACTCATTCTTGCATATTAAAATATTTTCCTATATTAAGGCTGCCCTTAAATGATCTTTCCCATAAAGCTTTCCCAGTTATGTAAATGAAAATAGTTCTCTCCCTCTTCTGAATTCCCCTTGATTCTTATTTTCCTAACCCTTTTGGTTTATGTCACATGTTTCTTTGGATTGATATTATTTTTGCACAAGTCCTGATTCGTTCTATACTATTTAACCTGAGTTCAGTGTTGAACCCTTGCAGTAACCTGAACTGTGCTTTGGACCAGTATGTGCTCCTTAAACATGTGTTAGAGTGAGCAGCAAAATCCATCTAACCACTTATGGTGGTAGGAATCCATGCTGGTCTCCATATACTTCCATTTTTATCCCTCTGGAAACCATGAAACTGCCTTTACAGACTAGGCAGTTGCAGACAACTCAAGCCACACTGACCAATAAGTCATAGACAAGGCAGGTTTTCACTTCCTGGTCCCCTTGTTGTTGGGTAGAATCTGACCATTTCTGGCCAATAAGTTGTGAGTGGAGGAGACAAATGTAGTTTCCAGGCTGGAGTGTTTCATTGCCAATGAAAGGCCCTACAGAGTTCTCTTTCCTTTCTCCCATAGCAATTGCCAATGTTCCAGATAGTGGTGGCTCTGAGGTAAGAGCAGAGCCTTCCACTGGCTTGTAGTGGATGTAGCATGAGGAGATAAAAAGCTTTTGCCCTTTTAAGTGCTGTGTGGTGCAAACCGTTAAAGTACTCTGCTACTAATAGAAAGATTGGAGGTTCAAGTTTACTCATAGCCACCTCAGAAGAAAATCCTGATGATACTCTTCTGAAAAGTAAGTCACTGAAATCCCTATGGAGCACAAGCCTACTTTGACACCCGTAGGATCACCAGGAGTCAGAATCAACTAGACTGCAACAGATTTGTGTTTTAAGCCTATAAGATTTAGAAAATTGTTAGTCACTGTGGCATAACCTGGCCTATTTTGGCTGACACATTGCCCTTGGATTATAATCTCAATCACTAGCATTTCCTACTTGTCAACTTTTCCTTTCAACATTAAAATAATAAGTGAATAAATAAATAAAATACAAATAAAAAATACTATGGAAGATGAAGTTCTTAAAGACATGGCAGACACAAACTTTTAAAGTGTTTTTACCTTTGTTGACAGATTACAAAAAATAAACATTTTCAAATTTAGGCTGTCTAGGGTCAACTAAAAAAATTAGTCATTTGAGAAAAACCTATTCAGGCATTCCAGAGTTTCTTGTCTATGTCAGCCAATTGAGTAGTTTATATAGGCAGTTTCAGAGCTTTCAAGGCAAAAGCAATGAAACAGTTTATTTCCCCCTATAAAAATGAATATGAAATATAAAACCAACTGACTTTCACAGAAATTGTACTGGGTTCCTAATAGTCATTGTGTGCTCAACAGCTGTTCCGGGGTCACAGGGACTTCTGTGATGTCATCTAGGTTAATATTCTATTAACATTGTACATTTTATCTTGGCCAGTATGTTTTCACATTTGTTATGTTTAATTTCTTGTGTTTATTAAAGTGCATTTTTATTCCATTATATTTATAGCTCAATGAAACATAAAGGTAGAAATAAAATAGTTGCAAATCTATACTACTTTATTATGTCATAAACCACTGTGAATTTTTCTGTTGAATGGTAAATCTGTCTAAAAGTATGGTTATTTCTCCAATTTCTCAAGACAAGCAAATCAAGAAAACAAAACAAAATAAAAACCTAAAAAGAGTGTTTATGAGATAGAATAAAATTTTCTGAAGATCAATAATAGGACTGGACCCCTCAGTTGTTATCGTTGAGTTGATTTTTATTAAAGTTTATCAATTCATGAAACTTTCACTATCATTGGTAAATCAAGGAAAATTGTAGTTTTTAAAAGAACAAATGCAGGTGCTTTATAAAAGAACAAATGTTTTCAAGTATGAAATTAAAGGAAGAGAAGAAAACAAAAATTGTACTTTCTGTAGCAGAAACAAACACAAGTTATACTATCACAGAGAGGCCTACAAAAAGAGACTCAAAATTTATTACAATTTTGTCAGCGAGAAAGCACTATTAATTCTTGTTAAAATTCCTTTATCACTTGTAGACATCATATAACATCAATGGTATAATATGTCAGCAGATTGTGTTTTGTTTTTTAATCTGCTCATTGCTGGTGGAACATCTGAAGATAATATGGAAAATCCATGCTCCAGGAGATGTTTTGGTTGTTATTTGTTCAATTACTGCTTTTTTTTTTTTTTTTTGTCACAGATGAAATGGACTGCAGAAAGTACACTGGCATAAGTACCGTATCTTGCTATGAAAATAAAAAATTTTACTTGAATGTCAAATCACAAAATGCTTTGCCCTCCAGAACAATTGGTGATTAAAGATAGGCCTCCTGATCTTCAATCATTTTTCAAGTAAATAGTGAAAATTGTGAATGTGATAAAGTCAAGGCTGCCATCATCTCCTCAATCTGCTATATTAAAAAAAAAAATAGTGCAGGAGGTTTATCACTCTGTGTTTCAGCAATGAGTATGGTAACAGTCAAAGGGAAAAGTATTTACCAAGTGTTGAAATTAAAGAGGCATCAAACTGTTTTCTTGTTGGTACTGGTAATATCAGTATCACAATTAACTGATGCATTTTTGGGACATGTTGACTACCTTGACTCACTTGAACCCATCACTTTGGGCTGAGGTATTATGATGTTTAATATTCAGGATATTGCATCCTTTGTGATTTAGGTTTGGCTGAATATAATGAGAAATCCCAAATAATAAGTTACTTAAGCAAAATCAGAACTCAAACATGCTTATGACATTTCAGAAGCTGGTAACATTTCATTCTGTTATCGCTGGTTGAACTTGACTTAATAGCCACTAACAGCAAACATCAAAACAAAGTAGATATTTATTCATCACATAAAAGGAGTTCAATGACTCAACAAATTCACATTAGATCAGATTTATTTGCTGATTCAGATCCCCATTCTCTAGAGTGTGGGCTACATACTAATGACCTACAGTGGTTGCTGGAACTCCACTTATCAACTTCCTTCTGCAGGCTGTCCGCATGGAGATGTGCACAAAGAAAAACACACATATTCAACACAGCTGTGCCACCTTCATTGAGCAGAACTGATTCAAGTGTCATTTCAAGTGGCCAGGGTAGCTTGAAATGTGGTCCTTTATCTGGGAGGTTATGTGCCCCTCTAGAAATTATCAAAAACCAAAATCACTGCTGTCAAGTTGAAACCAACTCATAGTGACCCCTCCTTAGGTTTCCTAAGTGATATCTCTACAGAAGTAAATTGCCCAGTCTTTCTACGTAGGAGTAGCTGGTGGGTTTGAACTGCCAGCCTTCTGGTGAGCAATCAAATGCCTTAGGCTCTAAGCCACCAGGCTCCTGTTACTAAAAGGCGACAAATGGGTATTAAGAAGCAGCTGGTTATCTCTGTCATAGAGAGGATATTAAGATTTCCTGAGAAGGTGAAATGGTTCAATTAGCATCAGTTTGAATTTTTCTCAATATTTTATGGTTTTCTAAATATTTTTAGAGAAATAAAACAATGCCATAATATGAATAATTTGAAACCATATCCATATGCTGAAAAAAATAACATGAAGAAATACTTTCCAAAGTGAAATGAAATAAATGACTAGATTAATAATCCATTTGTAGCATCTCAGTTGAAACTTTTGACCTCCTAGCTTTTGGATGATGTGTTCTTTCACCAACATCAGATGAAGCACTGAAAACAGACTTCACTGAGAAATCTACCATCCCTCATTTCTGGATTCTATTTTGTGTTAGTATTTTCTAAGGAAGGAAGGAGGCCCTGGATTGTGCAAATGGTTAACACACCCAGCTGCTAACCGCGTGATTGGTGGTTTTAGTCCACCTAGAGGATCCTCAGAAGAAAGGCCTGGAGATATACTTCTAAAATATCAGTTGTTGAAAACCCTATGGAGTATAGTTCTACTCTGATACATGGAGTCACCATGAGTAGGAGTTGACTCCATGGCAAGTGGTTACTGGTTAATTTGGTAGAAATAGACAAATTAATCATACCAATTGTACAATGAAATCTGATGCAAAATTTAAGGAATTCTATTTAGCCACATTGAGCAATGCCTTGTTAAAAGATTAGAGGGCAGGATGATTGGTCCACTGCTTCTTCCATTCATACAGACTTAACTTGTGGGGTCTGTGCAATTGTACCATGGTCGGGGGAGTGTTATTCTCTTGACCACATAAGGCATCCAGGTCCCCAATCCTCTGCTTAAAAGCAAAAAAAAAAAAAAAAAAAAGTAGAAGAAGAACTCTTTTACTGTTGAATCAATTCTGACTCATAGCGACCCTACAAGGCTTTTCTGTTTAGGGTCCCTTGTAAGTGCCCAGAACTGTTGGGTGGTAAGTTTTACAGGAAACATTGTGGAAGGATGATGTTAGGGAACCCAAACCCTCCTGATGACCCCTTCCAGGCATCCACACGGTCTCTTGCATTCAGTAGTGTGCTGGACCCAGCTCTTACTGGATTCCAAGAGTTGTTTGTGTGCATCTATTTCCAACTCTGTACTCAGTGACTTGACATCTATAATGATGGGAATATTTAAACCTTGGCAAACATCAAAAATCTGGGCTTTTTTTTTTTCCTAGTGAGCCAATTGTTAAGCATTTACCAGCACATTACTGCTTGCAATGAATGAAAGTTCTTTTTTTAAATTTCTTTTCTCTTTGTCACTGCAGTGAATCTTTCCTTTCCTGGATATCTGTTATTCACCTTCAACTTGTCTTCCCCCAGAACTGTCTTTACTGGTCTCCCAGCTTGTCAGTCACCAATTTGTTGCTAAATTCATCATTAGAATTTATCCTCTAAGATTTTTTTTTTTTTTTTTTTAATTATAGCATTGAGTGCTCTACCACTTGTATAGGAGCTCTGGTAATGTAGTGCCTATGGTTCAAATTCAACAGCCACTCCTCAGAAGGAAGGTTGGGCAATCTATTTCCATAGTGATACTGCCTCAGAAACCCAAGGAGGGGTCGCTATGAGTCAGGACCGACTCAATGGCACATAACAACAACAACACCAGTATGCCAGTTTGTCTGCTGTAGTGACTTACATATGATAAATGAAAAAAATATTGAAGTTATCAAAGATTTCATTTTACTTTTATTCAAATCAAAGCTCATGGAACCAGAAATCTGCTACAAAAGACCTCCTTAAAGCATTTGAAAACAAAGATGTCCTTTGAGGACTTATGTGCACTTGACACAAACAAAACAGTGATAATTTCAGTCACCTTTGCATGAGAAAGCTGAGTAATGAATAAGGAAGACCAAAGAAGAACTGATGTGTTTGAATTATGGTGCTGATGAAAAATAAGGAATTTGCCATGGACTTCTAGAAGAACAAACAAATCTATCTTGGAAGAAGTACATCCAGAATGCTCCTTAGAAGAGAGGATGGTGAGACTTCACATCATGTACTTTGGACATGTTATTGGGAGGAACCAGTCTCTGGAGCAGGACATCATGCTGGGGAAAGTATAGGGTCAATGGAAAAAAGGAAGACTCCCAAGAAGATGGATTGACACAGTGGCTAAAATAGTGGGCTCACGCATAGCAACAACTGTGGATGGCACAGGACCCGATAGTGTTTTGTTCCATGGTACATAAGTCAAAATGACTCAACAGCACGTAACAACAACAACAACAACATCGAGTGCTGGCAAAAGTGTGGTAAAAATTAATGCAGCATTCTGAAAACATTTTTGGAGGCATACACACACATAAATAACTATAATATGTTTTATATCTCAGTTGACCTAACATTGGGACATAAATTAAACTAATTAAAAGTATAAAATAATGTGCCTAGAGATGCCCTTTGCAGCTTTAAATTAGTGAAATATTGAAAAACCAAAGAGTTTAATACAATGTCAAGCAGGACATTGTCATTGGATGGTAAGAAGTGATTTTGGAATCATCACTCTGAGGCACTATCAGTTATTTATCAAAGAAAGTTTAAATTAGGTTCACTAAGTCAAGACAGTGTGTTTCATATACTTTGTAAGAACATTTTTTTAATGGAAATTTTTTTTCTGGTTTGTTGTTGTTCTTGTAAGTCCAGTGAGTCAGCTCATAGTGACCCCATGTACAACAGAATGAAACACTGCCTGGTCCTGCGCCAGCCTCACAATCCTTGCTATATCTGAGCCCATTGTTGCAGCCACTGTGTTAATCCATCTCATTGAGGGCCTTCCCCTTTTTCATTGACCCTCCACTTTACCAAGCATGACATCCCTCTTCAGGGAACAGTCCCCTCTGGCAACATGACTGTGGTAGTTAAGTTTGTGTGTCAACTTGGCTGGGCCTGGTTGAATGGCTGGGCAGCTGGATGTAGTATTCCCCACAATGAGCCTGGTAATCAACTCCATGGTGGAATCTACTGTGAGCAGCTGAGTAGCTGCCTTACTGTTCTGCTTCCTGAATATAAGGAGAAGTCTTGGGAACAGTCTCTAGCTTTTTGGCACACTTGAACCCTGCATGTAGTCAAGTCATTGTTCAACAGCTTGCCATGTCTGGCCGATTTGGGGCCTTAATCTGGACTTGGATTTGTGCCCTGTCATGTTGTTTGGTAACATTGGGACCGTGCTTTTTTACTTGACAACCTTGGGCTTGTCAGCCTCAGCAGCCAGCAGCCGTCTGAGTGAAGAAGCCTCCAGCTTCAGTGGGCCGGAAGTAGGAGGCAAAGCTGAAGCACAAGATTGAGAGTTTTTCACTCAGCCCCTAGAGCCTGGCACTTGGAACTTGGACCTAAAGCTTCCAAAATTGTAGAAGAATAAACTCCTGTTTGTTCAAGCCATCCCATTTGTGGTATCATCTGTTAGAGAGGCACTAGGTAAATAAAACAATGACCAAAGCAGGTGAGACGAAGTCTGGCCATTCTTGCTTCCAACAATCATTCCAGCTGTACTTCTTACAGGACAAATTTCTTAGATCTTCTGGCAGTCTGTGATACTTTCAGTATTCTTCATCAATACCTCAACTCAAAAACATCAATTCTTCTTCAGTCTTCCTTATTCATTGTCCAGCTTTCACATGCATATGAGGCGACTGAAAACACTATTGCTTGGGTTAGGTGTACCTTAGTCTTCAAAAAGATATTTTTGCTCTTCAGCACTTTAAAGAGGTCTTTTGCAGCAGATTTGCCTAGTGCAATGCATTGTCTGGTTTCTTGACTGATGCTTCCATTGGTGATGATTGTGGAACTAAGTAATATGAAATCTTTGACAACTCCATTCTTTTCTCCTTTTATCATGATGCTGCTAATTGGTCCAGTTATGAGGGTTTTTGTTTTCTTTGTATTCATATGTAATCCATACTGCAGACTGCAGTCTTTAATTTTCACCAGTAAGTGCTTCAAGTTATCTTCATTTTCAGCAAGGAACATTGTGTCATCCACATATTGCAGGTTGTTAATGAGTCTTTCTCCAATCCTGATGCCACACTCTTCTTCAGTTACTCCATCTTCTTGGATTATTTTTTATTTTTATTTTTTTATTAGGATTTGGGTGAAGATTTACAGAGTAAATTCACTTTTCATACAGCAGTTCACATATACTTTGTCTCATGTCATTGAGCAAAATTTACAA
>NW_006921823.1:3434340-3441766 GCF_000298275.1 Orycteropus afer afer | reverse complement strand
ATCTTCTGTGTCTGTGTTAATTGGTTTCCCTTTTCTTTGTTGAAGAGGGTCTGTGCAATCCTTCTGCCTAGTCCGCCATCTTGCCCCGCCTCTTCTTCTTGGATTATTTGCTCAGCATACAGATTGAATAAGTATGATGAAAGGATACAGCCCTGATGCTCTCCCTTCATGATTTTAAAACATGCAGTATCCTCTTGTTCTGTTCAGATGACAGTCTCCTGGTCTATGTACAGATTCCTCATGGGCACTGTTAAGTGTTCTGGAATTCCCATTCTTCTAAATGTTATCCATAGTTTGTTATGATCTACACAATCGAACTCTTTTGTGTAGTCAATAAAAACACAAGTAAACCTCTGGTATTCTTTGCTTTCAGCTAAATCCATCTGACATCAGCAATGATGTCTCTCATTCCATGTCCTCTTTGAATCCAGCTTTCATTTCTGGAAGTTCTCTGTCAATATACTGCTGCAACCGTTCTTGGGTTATCTTCAGCAAGATTTTCCTTGCATATAATATTAATGATATTTTTGAAAATTTCCACTTTCTGTGGGATCACCTTTCTTTGGAATGGGTGCAAACATGGATCTCTTCCAGACAGTTGGCCAGGTAGCTGTCTTCCAAATTTCTTGACATAAATGAGTGAGTGCTTCCAGTGGGGTATACCATCAATTCCTGGTGCCTTGTTTTTTTATCAGTTCCTTCAGTGCAGCTTTGACTTCTTCCTTCAATACCGTTGGTTCTTGATCATATGCCACCTTCTGAAATGGATGAACATCAACCAATTCTTTTTGGTACAGTGACTCTGTGTACTCCTTCCATCTCCTTTTGGTGTTTTCTGCATCAGCCAATATTTTCCCCAAAGAATCTTTCAATATTGCAACTTGAGACTTGAATTTTTTCTTCAGTTCTTTCAGTTTGAGAAATGCCGAAAGTGCTCTTCCCTTTTGGTTTTCTAACTCCAGGTCTTTGCACTTTTCATTATAATTGACTTTGTCTTCTCAAGCTGCTCCTTGAAATCTTCTGTTCAGCTCTTTCATCTTGTCATTTCTTCCATTTGCTTTAGCTACTCTCTATTCAAGAACAAGTTTCAGAGTTTTCTGGTTAGTGCCCAATTAAGCCAGGAAATTAAATTACCCTGAAAATTTGTTTACTTGAAGATTCCTCTTAACTGAGATTTTTAACAAGAACATTTAAAAAAAAAAAAAAAAATTTATAGTTTCTTTAGAGTAAGACTGTTTCTGTTGTAGTTGGTATAGCTTCTTTAGGTAATGCAGTGTAGTAAATTACTTAGTATGGCTTTTCTACCCATAAGTCATTGTAAACTCAGTGGTGGAATGAGCAACTGAGGAGCTCCTGATTGTAAATGTTATCCACCTGGGTTATTTCTTTTAGGCATGGCACAACACTGTATTATGTGAGGCTCATTCTCAGGTGCTTAGAATTCTGTTGTTATGATTGGTTGGTTTGGCCACTCTGCCAAGCTCAAAAGGAGGCCTCTTAGAGGCAGAACTCTCTCTGACTGCTGGTTGGGGAAGACATGCTGCTAAAAGAGACATGGGCTCCTGAGACATGGGCTGCTGGGAAAGAGATGCAAAAGACACACATTGCTGAGTAAGACACCGAAGGACATGCTGGGGGAGAGACTGTGAGAGACTTGGCCGAGAGATGGCAGGCTGGGGAGAGAGACTGAGCATTTTTCCTGAACTCGAATTGTAGCCTGGTGCTTCCATAATAAACCTCATAATCTTTGAGTTCTGTGTGGCCACTGCAGTGAATTATTGGACCCAGGAGAGAGGTGGTGGGTGCTTTGGGAGGAACGGTTGGAGAAATGGCTGGAGGGAGGCAGCATGTATGGCCTTGTAGTAATAGGCCTTGGGTTATTGATGGTGATTCTGCCTTCCTTTTGTGGGGTTCTAGGAGGTCAGAACATGTGGCCTTCTTGTCCTTTTTGCAGGTAAACAATGTCAAAGCCATCAAGAGTCCTGGCTTTGGAAAGAGATGGGGAAGTGCTGCTTTCCATGCCTGCTCTAGACTGTGACTGGGGACAGATTTGAAGGCTAACAGAAGGTTGGTGGTTCAAACCCACCAGCCTCTCCTCAGAAGGAAGACTGGGCAATCTTCTTCTGTCTGGGAAACCAAGGAGGGGTCGCTATGGTCAGAACCAACTGGCTGACAGTGAGGGTTTTTTTTTTTTTCTTCCCCTCAGCTATAAAGTTCCTGTGTGGTACAAACAGTTAACTCACTTGTCTACAAATTGAAAGATTGGAGATTTGAGTCCACCTAGAGGTGCCTTGGAAGAAAGGCCTGAATATTCACTTAAATTTAGTGATTGAAAACCTTATGAAGTGAAGTTCTATGATGACACATGTGAGGTTGCCATGAATCAGAGTTGATTTGATAGTAGTAACCAAGTTGTTTTTCCTCAACTGTAATTGGGAATTATATCTCTTACGACTCATGTGAGGCTTCAGTGAGACCGCGTAGGTAAATGACTTTGCTCCAGTGTCTGCCTCATAATGGATACTCAGTATGTCACTGCAAGGATTGTATTCAATTGGTAAGAGCTGTTACCAGGCAGGACTCGAGTGTTCCTATTTATTTATTATCTGAATTCAATCTTGAGCATTATGCTTTCCCCCCCTTGCTTTTTTTAATTGTAAACCTGTGTTTTATATCAATCAACTAAAATTAAGCTGAAATATGTAGTAGTCTGACTTCCTTTGCTACAATACTTCTCTTCTAGGTTAATTTTTTTCTGCTTTCATCCATACTCTCCCCTTTTAAAACTTGTTCTCACTTTCGTTCACACATGACTCAAAATAGTTTCTTTCAGGAAGTGCTAAAAATAGGTAATTCAAAATAACCATTTTCATCCTTCCCCTCAATGAGCCCTTTCCTTTTGAATTCTTTGAGGACAGTATTTGAGGGAGCTCCTGCCTCTCTTTCCCTGATGCACACTGTAGTGGCATCTTGTTATGTCAAGGGCTCTCTCCCTCCCTTCTGCCCAGGCGGGCCATAGACCAGCACTTGCCTTGCTTCAGGTCAAGATCTAGAGAGCAGGTAGTCTCTATGATCAGGCCTGCCTTTTCCACGTAGTATCAGAAGCGGCTGTGATGGAGGTAGGGACATATATCTCCTGTCCTTTAGTGTTTAGTTGCATATAATAGAAAACATCAGTGACAATGGCCTCAGCCAGATTTTTCCCTCAGGTAATAAGAAGTCTGAAGAGAAGCATTGCAGGGATCTTGGTTAATCATCAGTAGCCTGCAGTAGCGCCAAGATTGTGTCCATATTTCAGACAGCAAACAGGAGGAAAGGCACAGGGGAAAAGAGGTCAGGCCAACTGAAGTGTTGTTGTTATTAGGTGCTGTCAAGTTGGCTCCAACTCATAGTGACCCTTTGTACAGCAGAACAAAACACTCCCGGGTCATGCACCATTCTCACAAACCTTGCTATACTTGAGCCCGTCATTGCAGACACTGTGTCAATCCATCTTGTTGAGGGTCTTACCCTTGTTTGCAGATCCTCCACTTTACCAAGTATAGTAGTTAAGTTTGTGTATCCATTGGCTGGGCCTGGTTGAGTGGCTGGGCATCTGGACATACTTATTCCCCATGGTGATACTGGTAATTAACTCCATGGTGAAATCTATTGGAGCAGCTGAGTAAATGCTTTAGGGATGTGTTTTGCTTCTCATATGTAAGAAACAGCTTTGCAAATGGTTTCTAGCTTATGGCACGCTTGGACCCTGCATGTAGCCAAGTCGTTGTTCAGCAGCCTGCCATCCTCTGTTGACCTTGGGACTTTCAATGGACTTGAATCAATGCCCTGCCGTGTTGTTTGGTAACATTGGGACTGTGCCTTTTTATTTGTTGACCTTGGGCTTGTTGGCCTCAGCAGCCAGTAGCTGCCTGAGTGAAGAGATGCCTCTAGCTTCAGTGGGCCAGGAGCAAGAGGCAGAGCTGAAGCCCAAGGTCCATGGGCTTTTACACAGCCCCTAGAGCCTGGTGAATGGAACTCAGACTTCTAGCCTCCAAAACTTGTAAGAATAAACTCCTATTTGTTAAAGCCATCCCATTTGTGGTATATTTTTGTAGAGCGGCACGAAGTAACCAGAACACCGAGCATGATGTTCTTCTTTAGGAAATGATCTGGCCATTTTCACTTCCAAGGAGCATTCCGGCTGCACTTCTTCCAGGACAGATTTGCTTGTTCTTCTGGCAGCTGGCAGTCCATGGTATTTTCAGTATTCTTCACCAACATCATAATTCAAAGGCATCAACTCTTCTTCAGTCTTCCTTGTTAATGCTTTCACATGAGCATGAGGCAACTGAGGATACCACTTCTTGGGTCAGGCACACCTTAGTCTTCAAAGTGACATTTTTGCTCTTCAATACTTTAAAGAGGTCTTTTGCAGTAGATTTGCCCAGTGCAATACATCTGATTTCTTAACTGCTGCTTCCATGGATGTGGATTGTAGATCCAAGTAAAATGAAATCTTTGATGACTTCAGTCTTTCCTCCATTCATCATAATGCTACTTTTTGGTCCAGTTGTGAGAAGTTTTGTTTTCTTTATGTTGAGGTATAATCCATACTGAAGACTGTAGTCTTAAATCTTCATCAATAAGTGCTTCAGGTCATCTTCACTTTCAGCAAGGAAAGTTGTGTCATCTGCATATTGCAATTTGTTAATGAGTCTTCCTCCAATCCTGATGCCACATTCCTCTTCATATAGTCTAGCTTCTCGGATATTTGCTCAGCATGCAAATTGAATAAGTATGGCGAAAGGATACAACCGTGACAAATTTTCTTCCTGATTTTAAACCATGAAGTATTCCCTTGGTCTTTTCAAATGATAGCCTCTTGGTCTGTGCACAGCTTCCTCATGAACATAATTAAGTATTCTGGATTTCCCATTCTGAATTCCAACTGAAGTAGCCTCCCTTTTAAAGGAGCTTTCCAAAAGTGCTACCTAATGGCCTACATTTGTATTTCATTGATCCGAAGTGTCTTACATGGCCACGCCTATCAAAAAAGGGAGAGAGAACATTACTGATGTAGCTGAGCACATGACCATCAAATGAATTGGGCACTCTGGTAGTAAAGGATTAGCTGCTGTGTTCCTTTATCATCTATCTTATCCCCCTACACAGATGTGTGTTTATCAGACATTACAGAATGGTTGGGTTAACTAAATAAGTAACTATCATAGGAGAGAGCCTCATTTATCAGAGTGACTCCTTTTTCTAAGCACCCTGATGTACATCTCTACTGACTCTTCAAGAAGTTCCTCTCTCTAGCCAGGGATGGGGTCTTGTCTCTGAACTTCATCTCTTTACCTTCCTACACTCATTTATCCCAAGTCTCAATTATTCCCCTTCAAATCAGCACTTCTCTAATTTGAGTAAGAAATGGATAATTTTGAAAGGAAAGAAATTCATTAACCTCTGGTTGGTGATCTGCACTATTTACACTTTAATGTTACTTAAATATATACAAACACACAACTTGGTTGAACCTCTTACACTTATGATTTTAATGCAACTTTAGTACAAAATTCCACAGACATTTCAAACTAAGCTATGCAATCGATTAAAATCAAATTTATGTAATTAATTTAATATGAAATAGATTTTTTTTTTTTCTTTCTCAGTGGTAGGTCTCAGTTGAATATGGCTCAAGTGGCTCCAATTCTGCAATAGTGTGAGCCTTTGGTCAATTGTGATATTTGCCAGCTTGCTTTTTCCATCATATTTCTTTCTTCTGGGCACTTGACTGCTAACTAGAAGGCTGCCAGTTCAAACTCCTCAGACAGAAGATGGGGCAATCTACTTCTGTAGTGATGCCACCTCAGTAACCCAAGGAGGGATCACTATGAGTCAGGTCCAACTCAATGGCACATAATAACAACAGTCATTGCAAAAAATTATCTCACATTGCACCAGATACCAAATGGTCTCCATTCCCTTTTCACTAATAATAAATAAAATTATTATTTTTACTTTTTATAAAAATAAAAAGATTATTTTTATATTTTTCCTTAGTAGCAAGAATATGATAGATACAAATGAAGTTTCAAGGCAGGATGTTGTTTCAGGTGACCAGCAGTTGTTGCTATCTGTGTTTAACTATTTCAATTTCCCATTTCATCTCCCCATCAGATTTTGCCCCTAGCTATTACCTGAAATGAGAAGTTTCCTAAGTACATAAAAATGTGGAAAAGCTTATAACCTTTGCTTGGAAGACTTTGATTAGAATCTTAAGCAAGCCCTATTATCTACCCCGAGTGGAGGTGAAGTGGGTGAAGGGTGAAGTGGGTTTCTTCAGTAACATATATATGTCTGTTATCTTTTTAAGGGAATAAAGCAGTTCAATCAGGGTGTCCCAATGCCTGGAACGGTCAATTGCTATTACTGAGTATAAGTATGTGCAGAGAGCACTGTAATAAGTAAGACAGGAGAAAGGAAAGGAAAAAAGTGTTGTTTGTTTTTCCTCATCTTCAGCAAAATTTAATGAGTTTGACAAATTGGGAAACCCAGTCTTATATACCAGTTTCTTGGTGGAAGAAGATATCGTTGTTTTGCTATAGAATTTAACAGTATTTATTGACTTGAACTCCCTGAAAAACTAATGCCCATACACCATCTTAGAATTCTAGGTGAGTTGTGGGGTCTTTACTAAAAAAATAATGAGGGAAAGGCAGGGAAAACATTATAGGTGATACTGCAGAGTATCTCTCAGATTCTGATCAGACACTCTCTCATCTCCCAGGAAGCAATGACAGGTGACTAGATTCATGAGTGTCCCCAGCTTGAATGTGTTGTTCTAGATTCCGAGTAAACAACCAGTTGCTATTGATTGACTCTAACTCATAGCGACCCTATGAGCCCCTTATGCACTTACAAAGAAGGATGTAAATACCTATATACCGATATTGGAAAGTTATATGTGTACTGGGTGGGGAAGATTGTGTCTGCCTAACTAATCACCTCTATTATTTTTATCTACATTGACTAGTTAGTTTCAGTTTGGTATAACATGCAACTGGTTGTGGATTTAGACAAAGTCATAGGGTCAAAGGCTCATCAGAGAAATTTGCTGAAAGGAGTCCCATTGAGTTAGATTTTGAAGGCAAGAACATCCCTACAATATAGATGGGAAAAGTATTTTAATTATTTGTTAATAAAAGCACTAGTTATTAACTGGTTAAGGTGGAAAATGTGAGGTGGGTAATTTTAGTAAGGTTGCAGGAGCAACTAATGAAGGAAGAAGTCAAAGCTGCAATGAAAGAACTGGCGAAGAACAAAGCTCCAGGAATTGATGGCATACTGATTGAGATATTTCAACAAACAGATGCCCCATTGGAGGCACTCACTCAGTTATGCCAAGAGATTTGGAAGACAGCTACCTGGCCAACTGACTGGA
>NW_006921823.1:3430019-3433210 GCF_000298275.1 Orycteropus afer afer | reverse complement strand
GAGACCTTCAACGAGATGGATTGATACGGTGGCTGCGATGATGGGCTCAAGTATAGCAGGGATTGTGGGGCTGGCGCGGGATCCGGCAGTGTTTCGTTCTGCTGTGCATGGGGTCGCTATGAGTCGGAAATGACTCGACGGCACTTAACAACAACAACAGCAGGAGCAACTAATGAGGGTTGTTCATACCAGTCAAAAGTGAATTCTAGATATTGAAACTTTGTCATGGCAATTACGTGAAGGAAGATGGGATAATTTTTAAGAAGAGTGGTTCTAGGAAATCTTACTGTCTGAAGGAAAGAAACATACTTCACTCTTAAGTTGTCTAATTCTACAGGAAAACAATTTTAGAAAGGGTTTGAAATGATTTACATCATACCTGCTTTATTATCCATTATCAACAGAAAAAAATGAATGGAGTTAGTAGCCACACCAACCTTGGCAAACTCTGACAATATTTGTATTTCTTCCTGCTCCTCTGTACACACAAAAAATAAAGATGGGATACTGAAAATTGCTCAGATATACACTATAGAGACATGAAAAACTTGATTGAAAAAGAGAATTGTGCTCATGTTGTGTTGTGTTTGCATATAGTCTTATCTGTAAGACCCAAAAGCACAATGAACTATGAAAATAGTGCCCATGCTTCTTCACATACATATATTCCACTTTCACTGAAAAGACAAATAAATAGTTGTACCAATATACTAATATAATCTGCTTGGAAGACAAGAAGATAAATTGAAATTACCATGAAATTCTCATTGAAAATTCTCTATTCATTATAGTTCTTTATGGAATGGAATCAATGCATGTAATACGAATTCAGTAATTTCTTTTAAAGCATAATATGTGTCATCCACATTGATAGTCATAAATTAATATAATTTGTAGTCTATAGCTGCAAAGGTGAAAGACCACAATCTTGTAATATTTAGGAAGTGTCAGTGATATGTGAAAAATGTTATTTACCTGTATAGGAAATGGATTTTTCATTTTACATACTGAGAAAGAATGCTTGTGCTTTATATTTCTAAGAAGTTATTAGTACATAAAAATAATTAATAAAGGCACAGCAACATGTAAGCAAAATATGAACCTCAGAGAAATGGAGAAGGGGATGTTTTATGTGAGCATTTGAATCTTCATGTAATCAAATTCTGTGGATCTAGCTAAGAAGTAGGTTGTCAGTAGCTTCAGTTCTATCCTGCACTCAGTTTGTTGAAGGAACCTGAAGGGTTAGAGCAGATAGTGCAAGGATTAGGAAGCATAGGTATCAAGACATTGGCAAGAGAGGACAAAGGAGGGAATGTGGAGTGACTGTGGCAGTTATGGGTTAAATTGTATTCCACCAAAATATGTATTCAAATTCTAACCCCTGTATCTGATTTGAAATAAAGGTTTTATTATGTTAATGAGGCCGTACCAGAGTAAAGTGGGTCCTAAGCCAATCATTTCTGAATTGTAAAAAGACCAGAAAAGACACAAAGACACACCCAGGAAGGAGGGAGACACCATATGAAGGCAGAAAAAGGACAGATGCATCCATAAGCCCAGGAAATCCAAGGACTGTGGGCAGCTACTAGAAGCAAAAACACATAGGGATCTTCTCACAGAGGCCACCTTAAGTCCAGACTTGTAGGCTCCTGAACTGTGAGAAAATTAATTTCTGTTCTTTAAGACCACCCACTTGTGGTATTTTTTTGTTTTGCAGAACTAGGAAACTAAGATAGTTGCCTTGAGGCAGAAGCAGGTATGAAGACTAAGAAATTCTCTGTAGTCTGGACAACAGCACCTACGAACATGGTTACCACTACGAATTCTGAAGAAGCCTAGCTTAAAAATGTAGATATTGTCTAGGCTTGGTTTCCAACCTTCTTTTTTTAATATGAACAAATGGTAATTCTCTTTCATTTCCAAAAAGGATACATCACCAGATTAGACTTGTTCTTAAAGCCAGGGGAACAGGAGCCAATCACAGACCTAGGCCACCTGATAGGAGAAAAGCTAGCCTAACAAATCCCAGAAAGGTTTCATTCATACTAAACTGTTCATGACTGATGGGCTTCTCAATCTTGGTTCTGGAAAAGCATTCTCAAGAGCCTTATTTAAGAAGCCTTTTCTTTCTCTGCATTTGTTCTTATCTCCCTTCTAATCCTAGTTGCCATGTAGTTGATCCTGATTCATGGTGATCCCATACAAATCAGAGAAGTAGATTAATAGACTTTTCTTTTGAAGCACCTCTGTGTGGACTCAAATTTCCAACATTTTGGTTAGGAGTTGTCATGGATTGAACTGTGTCTCCCCAAAATTTATGTCAACTTGGCTAGGCCATTATTCCCAGTATTGTGTAGTTGTCCTCCATACTGTGATCTGATATAATTTTCCTCCATTTTGTGATATGTGTTGTAAATCCAAACCTCTCTATGCTAGCAAGACAGAATGAAAATGGGTTGTAGCTTGAGTCACAGCCTTACAAGAAAGTGTGACTCAACTTGTACACTTACTCAAGTCACCACCCTTACTCAAGTCACACCTTTTCTTGAGTCACACCTTTCATCTTACAAGAGATTAAAGGAGGGAGAAACAAGCAGAGAGGAGACCTGCTACCACTAAGAAAGAAGACCTGGAACCAGTGTGTCCTTTGGACCTGGGGTCTCTAAGCTAAGAATCTCCTAGACTCAGGTGAAAATTGATAACAAGATATATGGAATTATCCAAAAATGCCAGGCCCACAGATATGAAAAGGAGACAAAGACTTTTCCCTAGAGCTGACACTTTGAATTTGAATTTCTAGTTTTCTAAACTGTGAGATAATACTTTTTGTTGTTGTTGTTAAAACCTTTCACTTGTGATATTTCTGTGGTAGTGGCACTAGATAACTAAGACAGCAACAAGCAAGTTAGCTGTTTTCAAAAGCTAGGGACTCCTCCAATACTAAATACCCCAAAACCAAACTCACTGTCATTGAGTCAGATCCAACTTGTAGAGATGCCTCCTTGGTTTTCTGAGTGGTATCACTACAGCAGTAGATTGCCCAACCTTCCTTCTGCAGAGCGGCTGGTGGGTTTGAACCTTCAGACTTCTGGTTAGTGGTCAGATGCCTTGTTGTTGTTGTTATGTGCCGTCGAGTCAGCCCTGACTCATAGCGACCCCTCCTTGGGTTTCTGAGGCAGTATCACTATGGA
>NW_006921823.1:3425429-3429919 GCF_000298275.1 Orycteropus afer afer | reverse complement strand
TTAGCCACTATGCTACCAGAGCTCCTATTGAACTGTCAACTTTTTGGTCAGCAGTCAAATCCCTTAGGCACCGCACCACTAGAGCTCCTTTGGATGAAGATTAGGGAGTTATAATCTGTGTTCACAGTCTCTCTTGAGGGTTTTCCTAGTGCCTAAGGCATCTGATAGCAGGTCCTATTTTAGGTACTCTACTTTCATTAGCAAGTTTCAGAGTCTCTTCTGACATCCATTTTGGTCTTTTTTAAGGACCTTTTGATACTTTTGGATGTGACATCCATTTTGGTCTTTTTTAAGGACCTTTTGATACCTTTGGATATCAGAAGAGACTCTGAAACTTGCTAATGAAAGTAGAGTACCTAAAATAGTACCTGCTATCAGATGCCTTAGGCACTAGGAAAACCCTCAAGAGAGACTGTGAACACAGATTATAACTCCCTAATCTTCATCCAAAGGAGCTCTAGTGGTGTGGTGCCTAAGGGATTTGACTGCTGACCAAAAAGTTGACAGTTCAAACCCACCAGCAGCTACACAGAAGGAAACTAGGGCAATCTACTTCCGTATAGGTTTGCCACCTTGGAAATCCACTGGGGGTCACTATGAGTTATAATCAACTTGATGGCAGTGAGTTTGGTTTGGTGAGTCAATGGTTAAGCACATTGCTGCTAGCCAGAAGTTCATCCATTCTAACCCATCAGTTGTCAAAAATGAAATGGAATGCATAAAGATCAATATCCTAGCCATTAGTGAGCTAAAATTGACTGGTACTGGCCATTTTGAATCATATGATCTTATGGTTTACTATGTCAGGAATTATAAATTGAAGAGGAATGGCAACACATTCATCATCAAAAAGAACATTTCAAGATCTATCCTATAGTACAATGCTATCAATGATGAAATAATATCCATAACCATACAAGGAAGACCAGTTAATATGAATTTTATTTAAATTTACACACTAACTACTAAAGCCAAAGGTGAAGAAATTGAAGGTTTTTTTTTTTTTTTAATCAACTTTTGCAATATGAGATTGATTGAACACGCATTCAAGATGCACTGATAATTACTGCTGATTGGGAATACCAAAGTTGGAAACAAAAAAGAAGGATTGGTAGTTGGAGAATATGGCCTCAGTGATAGAAATGATGCCAGAGATTGCATGACAAAATTTTTCAAGAATTATTATTCCTCACAAATGGCTCTTTTAAGAATATAAAATTTGACTAGGCAGGTGGACCTCACCATGCAGAATACAAAGAAATTCAATTGATTCCATCTGTGGAAAGAAGTTATGGAGAAGTTCAATATCATCAGTCAGAAAAAGGCCAGGGGCTGACTGTGAAACAGACCATCAATTGCTAGTATGGAACGTCAAGTTGAAGCTGAATAAAATTAAGAGAAATCCATGAAAGCCAAAATATTACCTTGGTCATATTCCACCTGAATTTATAGACCATCTTAAGAATAGATTTGATGCATTGAACAGCAATGTCTGAAGACCAGATGAGCTGTGGAATGACATTAAGGACATTGTGCATAAAGGTATCAAAAGGTCCTTGAAAAAGACCAAAATGGATGTCAGAAGAGACTCTGAAACTTGCTAATGAAAGTAGAATACCTAAAATGAATGGAAGAAATGATGAAGTGAAAGAGCTGAACAGAAGATTTCAAAGAATGGCTCAAACTGACAAAGTAATGCATTATAATGAAATGTGCAAAAAAAAAAAAAAAAAATAGAGGTAGAAAACCAAAAGGAAGAACACACTCAGCATTTTGCAAGCTGAAATAACTGACAAAAAATTCAAGCCTTGAGTTACAATATTGAAAGATTCTATGGGCAAATTATCTCTGTATGGAAAAGAATTAGTCAGTGTTCAACAGTTTCTGGAGTTGCCATATGACCAAGAACTGGTAGTTTTGAAGGAAGAAGTCCAAGATGTACTGAATACATTAGGGAAAAACAAGGCTGCAGGAATTGACAGACGGCTAATTGAAATGTTCCAACCAATGGATGCAATGCTGGAAGCATTGTTGAATCGTTTATGCCAAGAAACATAGAAGACAGGTCCATGGTCAAACAACTGGAAGAGATCCATATTTGTGCCTATTCTAAACAGAGGTAATCCAACAGAATACGGATATTATTGAACAATGTCATTAATATTACATACAAATAAAACTTTCCTGAAAATAATTATAAAAAATTGCAGCAGTACATAGACAAAGAATTGTGAGAAATTCAAGCCAGATTCAGAACAGTACATGAAACAAGGGATGTCATTGCTTATATCAGATGGATCTTCACTGAAAGCAGAGAATTCCAGTAAGATGTTTACCTCTGTTTCGTTCAATGCAAAAGCATCTGACTGTGTGGATCTTAACAAATTATGGATAACATTGCGAAGAATGGGAATTCCAGAACACTTAATGGTACTCATGACCAACAAGCAGTGGTGCAAACAGAATAAGGGGATATTGCATGGTTTAAAATCAGGAAAGGTTGTATCAGGGTTGTATCCTTTCACTGTGCATATTCAATCTATACCCTGAGCAAGTAATCTGAGTAGATGACTATATGAAGAAGAATATAGCATCAGAATTGGAAGAAGACCTACAATATGCTGATGACACAACCTTGCTTGCTGAAAGTGAAAGGGACTTGAAGCACTTACTTATGATCAAAGACTACAGCCCTCAGTATAGATTACAACTCAACATAAAGAGAACAAAAATCTTCACAACTGGACCAATAAGCAACATCATGAAAAATGGAAAAAAAGATGGAAGTTGTCAAAGATTTCATTTTACTTGGATGCAAAGGAAACACATGGAAACAGCAGTCAAGAAATTAAATGACATATTGCATTGGACAAGTCTGCTACAAAAATCCTCTTTAAAGTGGTAAAGATCAAAGATGTAACTTTTAAGACTAAGGTGTACCTGACCTAAGCTATGTTATTTTCAATAGCCTCATATTACTTGTGAAAGTTAGACAATGAATAAGGAAGACTGCAGAAGAATTGATGCATATGAATTAAAGTGTTGGTGAAGAATATTGAATTTACCATAGACAGAAGAATAAACAAATCTGTCTTGGAGGAAATACAGCCAGAATGATCCTTAGAACTGAGGATGATGAGATTCTACTTCTTGTACTTTGGTCATGTTTTCAGGAGGGACCAGTCACTGGAGAAGGATATTATGCTTTGTAAAGTAGAAGATCAAAGAAAAACATGATGCTCTCCAACAAGATGGATTGGTACAGTGGCTGCAACAATGGACTCAAGCATAACAATGATCATGAGGATAGCACAATATCAGGCTGTATTTCTTTCTGTTTTACATAGGGTTGCTATGAATTGGAATTCACTCAGTAACATCTAACAATAAGAACAAGAAGTTTTGAGTTAAGATGAGATGGCAGACTAGGCAGAAAGACTGCACCGACCCTCTTCAACAAAGAAAAGGGAAACCAATTAACACAGACACAGAAGATTATCCTGGACCCCTGAGCCTTGAAAGGAAGGATATAGAAGTGGACTAAACCCTAACTGGAAGAAGAATTTGCATGAAAATACCAAAAAAACTGAGACTGATGGAGCTGTGGTCTGGAGCGATCCTGACCAATCCTGATGGCACAGATAGCTTGGAGATTCCTGAGTGGTGGTAGAACCTATGAATTAACCTAAAAATCAGCCTTACTAGCCAGGGACTGCACAGAGGACTGCTCTGGTGGCTGAGGAATAAACGGAGAAGGTGAAGAGAAAGGTGGGCTGAGCTGTGGACTTTTGCTGGTCTGGAAGGTGCTGCCATTTTGAATGTTGCAAGCAGCTTGACCATTTTGGATATTTAAAGAGACAGTGCTCTCCGAGATTCCAGGGGCTTACAAAGAAGTTCTGCTTTCCAGCAACCTCAAGGACACTCTGGGCCTGCAAGACTGAAAAGGTGCAATATTCCTCTTGTTACTCTTATACCCAACACCTGCTTGGTGAACAGAGGTGCGGCCATCCCACACTCCCACCTACCTTCTGGGGGCACAGGAACTCCATCACAGTATGTGTGCTCAGGGGAGCCTGGGTTCCCTGCACTGTTCTCCATCAATTTTTATTTTCCCTTTTATTATTTTTATTTTATTTTTTTCCTTTTCACTTTCTCTTTTCTGGTGATTGGTTTGCTTGTATTTGTCTGTTTTAAAACAACTATTATTATTAATACATTTGTCCTTTTTACTATTATTCTTATTCTTCCCCTCCCAGGTCCTAGTTTTTAGCTTTTTTTTTTCCCTGCTCCTGGTGGAATTTTTTTTTTTTAATTTCATTTTTTGTTCTTTTTCTACCCTTTTTTGTTATGATTAAACCTGTTCCTTGTTTTTCTTTTTGCATTATTCCCATTATTTTCTTCATTATTTTTCTTCTTTATCATTTTTCTCTTAGAGCTTCTCCCCAGATATTGCAGGTTTTCTTGTTTTTTTCTTCTTCTTTTTTCCTTTT
>NW_006921823.1:3420785-3421504 GCF_000298275.1 Orycteropus afer afer | reverse complement strand
GGCCCATCACAAAAGAAGAAATTGAACAGGTCATCAAAAAATTACCAACTAAAAAAAGTACTGGCCCAGACGGTTTCACTGGAGAATTCTACAAAAGACTCAGAGAAGAACTGATACCAATCCTATTCAAACTATTCCAAAACATAGAAAAGGATGGACTCCTCCCTAACTCATTTTATGAAACAAGCATTACCTTGATACCAAAACCAGGCAAAGACATCATTCAAAAGGAAAACTACAGACAAATACACCTCATGAATATAGATGCAAAAATTTTCAACAAAATCCTACCAATAGACAGCAACAACATATCAAGAAAATCATTCATCATGACCAAGTGGGGTTCATATCAGGTATGTAGGTATAGTTCCACATTAGAAAAACAATCAACATCATCCACCACGTAAATAAAATAAAGGAGAAGAACCACATGATCATATCAACTGATGCAGAAAAGCCATTTGATAAAATCCAACAGCCATTCCTGATCAAAACTCTCAGTAAAATAGGAATAGAAGGGATATTCCTCAACAGAATAAAGGGCATTTATGCAAAAGGAACAGCCAATATTATTCTCAATGGAGACAGACTGAAACCATTCCTCTTGAGAACAGGAACCACACAAGGATGTCCGCTATCACCACTTCTAATCAACATTATACTGGAAGTCCTACCCAGGGCCATAAGGCAAGAAAGGAAAATCAAAGGCATCCAAATTG
>NW_006921823.1:3410054-3419179 GCF_000298275.1 Orycteropus afer afer | reverse complement strand
AAAGTTCAACAAGACAGAAAATAACAAATGCTGGCGAGATTGTGGAGAGATTGGTACTCTCATACATTGCTGGTGGGACTGTAAAATGGTACAACCATTTTGGAAAGCAGTATGGCGATTCCTTTAAAAGCTGAAATTAGAAATACCATTTGACCCAGCCATTCCATTACTAGGTATATACTCTAAAGAAGTGAGAGTCATGACAAGAACAGATACATGCACATCCATGTTCATTGCAGCACTATTTACAATAGCCAAAAAATGGAAACAACATAGGTGTCCATCAACTGAGGAAAGGATAACCAAACTATGGTACATACAATGGAATACTATGCAACGCTGAAGAATAATGTAGAATCTGCAAAAGACTTCATAATGTGGATGAACTTGGAGGACATTATGCTGAGTGAAATAAGTTCATCACAAAAGGACAAATATTATATTAGTCCATTATTATAAAAGTCAAGGAAATGTTTATCTATAGAAGGAAATTTTCTTGGTTGGTTGCCAGGAGTGGGAGGGGACAGGAGGGAACATTGTTAGATATATAGAGATAAGTATTGACTTGAGTGAAGAGAAGGGCAATGTACCAAATGTGAGTGACAAATATGGCAGCATTGAGGATGAGAAAGACTTAGAGAGCTACATGGGAGGTACAGACAACAAAGATGAACCCTTTTGCACATACAGTACTGCATTGTCAGTGAAGGCAAACATGAGTATATGGGTGGATAGATGGGTAGACAGTCTGAACTATTAAGTATGTCTATGAAATGGAGATTGTATCTAAGAATAGGTATAGGGTTGGCAGACAATGGTCCTATAAGTTTATGTGAATGAGCAGAATTCCCAGGTATATAGTAGAGCTGACAAGGGGCAAAGTTGTGGTCACTGCTTGGTCACAGCCAGCTACCCAGAGGGACTGAGTAGTTGAGCTTGTGGGCTTGGGACCATAGTCTCAGGGGACATCAAGCTCAACTGCCATAACATACTATAAAAAACATTGTTCCACCTCTTACTTTGGTAAGTAGCAACTGCAATCTTAAAAGCTAGCAAGCTGCCATCTAGGTGCAATGATGGGTCTCTCCTCATCCAGAGCAAAGAAGAATGAAGGAAACCAAAATTCATGGAAACAATTAGTCCTAGCGACTGGTACACCATCTGATCTGCAGCCTATACGACTATGAGACCAGAAGAGCTAGATGGTGCCCGGCTACCACTGTCATCCACTTGGAAGGGGACCTATGTAAGAGATCCTTGATAGACAGGGAGAACAATGTGGAACAAAACTCAATATCATTTGGAGAAAAAAAAGGGGGCAGGTGACCAGTTTTGCTGGTCTGACAGAGCCTGGTGGAACCACTGAGACTATGGCCCCTAGCTGCCCTTCACATCTGGAATTGAACCCATACCTGTGGTTTCCAGCCAAACAAAAGACAGGCATATGAGTTGAACATTTACCTCAGGTAGATACACTCTTTGGAGAGAACAATCATGGGAGAAAGAAAGGCTGCTTATGCACTTGGAGACAGCTCAGGGGGCAGGACTGCATGTAGGCATGGACCCTGGGAAGTGGTAACTATGGGGAGGAATTGGAAGAGGAGCTGTTGCATTGTGGTATACTGTGGTCAATGTCATAAGAAAAAAGTGTATGGGAACTGCTGTATGGAAAGTGAATTTGCTCTGTAAATCTTCACCCAAATCAGAATTAAAAAAAAAAAAAAAAAGAACAAGTTTCTGGTAATTAGTTACAGCAGGAATAGGAAATCAAAATACTAGCCTTTTATTCTGAAAATCTTCAGAGCTCTCAATTAGCACCAAAATAGCACAATGCAGAAGGATAATCCAAGATGGTAGACTAGGTAGATACATCATCCCAAGTCTTTCCAACTGAGACTTGAGTAAACAAGGAAATGACTATGGATTGCAATCCTGGATTGCAGAGTTTCAAAGGAAAGAATAAACAAGTAGATCAAGTACCACTGAGAAGAACAGACTTAATGAAAACAATGAAGGAGCAGCAGTAAATTGTCAATTGGCAGAGTGTGGCCATTTTGAATTATTGCAAACAGCATTCTAACCACAGCAGAGACCACATCAGAGTAGGCTCCACTTGCCAAGGACTGCGTCAGCATCCACATTGATGATCAGATGACCAGAGATGTGTGACTTCTTTACTTTGCACAATCTCCTGGTGACCAAGAGCAGAGCCCCCATGTACCCACCCAGTGTCTGATCAAACTCTCCCCAAAGCATTGTTCTGCCTTTTTTTTTTTCCCTTTATCTTTCTGCTTAGTTCTTCTGTCTTTCTGCCTTTCTTTTCTATTCTTCTTCTTCTTCTTTTTTTTAATTCTTCCTTTGCCATTTTCTTTTTCTTGGGGATACCAAAGAGTGGGAGCCCCTCCTAACAGCCCACTCAGTTAACAGCATCTATTCTTGTTCCTTCCTGGTCAGATTTGCACACTCCCACAGTGTGCACTGCATTCCTGCACAGCTGTGTTTGGTGGCTGGTACTTTTGCCAGTACTGTGCTGCTATTCTTTTCTTTCTTCTTTTTTTAACTTCTTTTTTTCTTCATCTTAGTTCTTTCTCCTTCTCCCTCTTGTTTTCCTCTTCCTTCTTTATTTCTTTCTTCATCATCACTCATCCCCTATTGTTTGATTCATGAATGGCAGTGAATGCTCCTTGAGAGTGAGCTCTGTGTTCCTGCTGCAGCTGTGTTTGACAGCTGTACCAATATAATTTTTTTTCGTTTTTCAGCTGATTCTCAATTCTTCCATATTCCCCTCCTCACTCACCCTTTTTTTTCTTTGTTTGTCTTCCCCTCACCTTTTTTCACTTTTTCTTTCTTTTTTTTTTTTTCTTTTTTGATATGACTGAGAGAATATGTTGTCCTGCCCTCCACTTCCACATTTGTAGCACCACCGCTGATCTTCTGTATTTGGTAGTGTGTGCTAACATGGAGCGAGTGTCACATTTCTGCTGCAGCTGTGTTTGGTGGCTAGCACTTGCACCACAATTGGTTTTAAATTTGTTTGATTTTCTTTTTATTTTTGCATTCTTTTTATTTATCTCCTTTCCTTTTTCTTGGTATCCCCTCCCCCCTTTGTTTTTTTCCTTTTCCTTATACTTTCTTCTCTCATTTTATTTCTTCCTATCTTTCACCAGCAGAGCCAGCAACACTACACAGCCATAATTATACAACCAAATTAAAACCAAACCCACTGCTGTCGAGTCAGATCCAACTCATAGCAACCCCTCCTAGGGTTTCTGAGGCAGTATCACTACGGAAATAAATTGCCCAACCTTCCTTCTGATGAGTGGCTGGTGGATGCTGCCCAACCCACTGTGTGAGTGTCAACTCCTGCTTCAGCACCACTGGATTGACAACAAATGATGGCTAACACCCACCCAGCCTTTCCTTAGTTTCTCTGCATGATCAGTGATCAGACACTCATGCTCACACTCATACTTGCTCCCAAATCCTCCCAGAGCCAAGTGATGAGCATCCTGGTGCTACAAAATTTTCAATCAGAGTAACATGCTGACCCTTATTCCTGGATATATTAAAGCAAAGCAAAACAAACAAACAAACAAAAAATCAGGATGAAGTAAACCAACCTACAATCAACAAATGAATGCAATAACATTACAATGTCTCATAGACAACAGAAAGTATCAAATCTTACAAAAAATTTCACTGATAGCTCACAAAAGTGACCAAAATACAGGGCCAGAAAATATGCCAGAAGAAGAAATGCTATTTGAACTACCTCATACGATATTCAAAAGAATTATATTTTGTCACCCTCAATGGATTGGGAGAAAGTTGGAGAAAACCACAGAAAAAAGCAATGAAAACACAGACAAAATTTCAGAAGAATTAAAAAATTCAATGCAAAAACAAATTGACAGAATTAATGGAAAATTAGAAACCACACAAAGACAGCAAATATAAATCCAGAAGTTAATACTGAAATTTCAGTAATAGATATTTCATTGGATGGACAAAGGAGTAAAATTGAATCAGTGGAAGACCGAACTAACAAAATTGAAGACAAATTTCTTAATACCAATTTCTTAGAGGATCAATCAGTGAGAAAAAAAATATAGAAGAAGAAGAAAGCTTAAGAATTATGTGGTACACTCGCAAGAGGAATAATTTACAGGTGCTCTGAATTCCAG
Organism: Orycteropus afer afer; assembly: GCF_000298275.1. Taxonomy (NCBI): domain Eukaryota; kingdom Metazoa; phylum Chordata; class Mammalia; order Tubulidentata; family Orycteropodidae; genus Orycteropus; species Orycteropus afer. Next base: position 3,414,995 of record NW_006921823.1, on the reverse strand, counting down.
AACAAGAAGAGACAGGAAATACAAAAAACTATCAAAGATTTGTTGGAAGAAAACTTCTCCAACATCATGAAAGATGAGAAGATATGCATTTATAAATGAACATTAAATAGGACAACCAAAAAAAAAAAAAAAACCAAAAACTCACTGCCATTGAATAGGTTCCAACTCATAGTGACCCCTCCTTGGGTTTCTGAGGCAATATCGCTATGGAAGTAGATTTCCTAGTCTTCCTTCCAAGGAGTGGCTAGTGGATTTGAACTACCAGCTTTCTGGTTACCAGTCAAATGTCTTAGGCACTATGCCACCAGAGCTCCTTCCAAATAGGATAGACACTAAAAAAAAGATTCATTGGAAGAAAACTTCTCTAATTTCATGAAAGACAAGAAGATATGTATTTATAAATGAGCATCAAATAAGATAGACACAGTTTTGGCTACCTCATGCTGCTCTAACAGAAAATGCCACAAATGGGAATGGCTTAAACAAAGAGCAGTTTATTCTCTTACAGTTTTGGAGGTTAGATGTCCAAGTTCAAAATGCCAGGCTCTGTGGGCTGGGTAAAAGCCCCTCAACATAGTGTTTCAGCTCTGCCTCTTGCTCCTGGCCCTCTGAAGCTGGAGGGTTTTCTTCACTCGGGCAGCTGCTGGCTGCTGAGGCTGACAAACCCAAGGTTGACCAATAAAAGAATCCAAATATTACCAAACAGCATGGCAGGCTACTAATTCAAGTCCAGAAAAAGTCCCAAGTTCACCATGGCATGGCAGGCTGCTGAAGAATGAGTTGGTTACATGCAGGGTTCAAGCATGCCAAAATGCTAGAGACCATTCCCAAAGCTTCTACTTATATCAGTAAGCAGACTACATCCCTAAATCAGCTACTCAGCTGTTTACAGCAGATTCCAGCATGGAGTTGATTGCCAGTCTCATCATGGGGAATAACCACTGCAAACTGCCCAGCGACTCAAAACCAGGCCCAGCCAAATTGTCATAATCTTAACTACCACAGACCCAAAAGGAAGTCACCAAGACATCATAATTCAGCTTTCCAAAACCAAAGACAAAGTATCCTGAAAGTAGCTCAGGAAAAATGAAAAGTCACATACAAAGAAGAACCAATAAGACTAATCTCTGATTTCTCAGCAGAATCCATGTAGACAAGAAGACGTTAGGATGACACATATAAAACCTTGAAAGAAAATAATTGATAACCAAGAATTATATACCCACCAAAATTACCCCTCAAATATGATGGAGAAATTGGGACATTCCCAGATAAACAGAAATTAAGGGAATTTGCAAAAATCAGACCAAGCTTACAAGAAATACTAAAGGTAGTACTTTGGAAAGAGAACCAATAATGCCAAACAACAATTGGAGATTAAGACACATGACAACATCACCTGGAAATCAAACCAGATATAGAAATATCAAAGTATGAAAAATAAAATAAACTTACCAGAATGAAAATGGGTAATAGAAATTAAAAATGCTTCTGAGTAATAGAATAACAGAGATGCCAATTTGTAAGTGATGATAATTATATAACAAAGTATATAATAGAATAACAATGATGTTAATTTGTAAGTGATGATAACTATAAAGTAAAAAGAAGGAATAAGTAATGTATTTACAGAACTTTCAAATGAAGAGGAAGTCAAGATCACATAAAAATAGAATGGACTTCTTTAAACTTGGGAAAATAATAATAAATTACAGGGTAAGCTCAAATAAAATTAGTAAACCTTCCTACTCAAATAAAAAAGAAAATCATAAAGTTTCAACAAATTCTAATTTGTTGAAATTAATTGCAAGGAAAGTAATGACAAGAATAAACATTTAAAAAAAAAAAAAAACTAACTCAGCACAGAGAAATATATTGAACAAAGAAACCATCAACTTCACAAAAAAAGCACAGTAAAATGACAGCAATGAATTAATATATATCAATAATTACACTGACTGTAAATGGATTAAATGCACCACTCAAGAGACAGAGAGCAGCAGAATGGATAAGAAAACATGGCCTGTAAATACACTTTCTACAAGAGACACACAAAAACTATCTAAAAATAAAAGGTGGAAAAGCATGTATCAAGCAAATTGCAAAGAAAAAGAGTAGTAATGGCAAAATTAATTTCTGATAAAGTATACTTTAAGGCAAAAACAAGCAAAAGAGGCAAGGAAGGACATTATATAATGGTTAAAGTATCAATTGAAAAAGAGGACATAACCATAATAAATATCTATGCACCCAATGAAAGAGTCCCAAAATACATAAATTAAACCTTAATGGAATAGAAAAGAGAAATAGACAACTCTAAAATAATAGTAGGAGACTTTAATACACCGCTTTTGATGAAGAACAGAACAACTAGAAAGAAACTAAAAAAAAGATACAGGTCTAAGCAGCACAATCAACCAACTAGACTTCATAGATGTACACAGAACACTCTACTCACCAACAACTCATATATATTTATATAGAACTTTCCCCAGAATAGACCATATGTTAAGAATAAAGCAAGTTTCAATAAAATTAAAAACACTGAAATACTATAAAGCATCTTCTCAGATCACAGCTAGAAATCAGCAATAGGAAAATAAAGAAAAAAAAATAAGAAACATGGAAATTGAATACACTTTGCTTAAAAACTACTGGGTAATAGGAGAAATAAAAATATTCCTTGAATCAAATAAGAATCAAAATATAACATAACAAAACCATTGAAGCATAGCAAAAGCAGAGGTCAAAGGACAATATGGCAAGACAAGGGCATATTAAAACAGAAGAGAGAACTAAACTTTAACCCAACATCTCCAACAATTAGAAAAAGAACAGCAAAGAAATCCTACAGTCACCAGAAGAAAGGAAATAATAAAGATCCAAGCAGAAATAAATGAAACAGAAAACAGATAAACAGAAAGAACCAACAAGACTAGACATTGGTTCTTTGAAAGGATTAATGAAATTGAGAAACCACTACCAAATGTAACAAAAGAAAGGAAGGAGAAGATGCAAATAACATGAATAAGAAATTAAATTAGTAAAAATGCTTAACAAAATAAGACTAGAAGGGCAATTCCTAAACATAATTAATTAAGGGAGAAAATTACTACACTAATAAAAGGATTCAGCTAAGTATCATGGTACAAGGTCAACATACAAAACTCAGATTCCTATACACTAACAAAGAGATCTCTGAAAAGGGGATCAGGAAAACAATACTGTGATAGTTGGAGTTGTGTGTCAACTTTGCTGGACCCCAGTTCTGTGTGGTCATTCCCATGATGGGATCTGATGACTGTGTTCTGAGTGGCCAATCTGTTGAAGAGGAGTTTCCATAGGGGTGTGGCCTGCTTCCAGGATATCCAGGGACATCCTGGGAAGAGAGACATTCTTCTGTGAATCGGGATTCCTTTATGCTGCCTACAACTGTTCGTGAGTGAGCAGTCCACCGTTCGGCCTGGAGATCTTGGATTCGTCTTTTGTTGGCGTCAACAGCTGGTGTACTGCCTGCCAGCCTTGAGCTTCTCGGCCCCTGCAGTTGTGGAAGCTAAGAAAAGCTTCCAGCCTGACATTTGCTCCAGGGACTTTGGACTGCTATACCTTTGTGAGCCATTTTCCTAAGATAAATCTCTCTCTCTCTCTCTATATATATATATATATGTGTGTGTGTGTGTGTGTGTGTGTGTGTGTATATATATATATATATATATATATATATATATATATATAAGCTGTGCTGGTTTTTGTTTCTCTAGAGAACCCAGTCTAACACAAATACCATTTAAAGATCCACCCAAATGATAAAATAAATAAATATAACCAGAGCAATAAAATGCCTATTCAAAGAAAGCACAAAACACTACTATAAGAAACAAAAAAAAGAACTACATAAATGGAAGAATATACCGTGCTCATGGATCGGAAGACTTAAATTGTAAAAGTGGCACTACTACCCAACGGGCTCTACAGATATAATGCAATTCTGGCCCAGATTCCATCATAGTTCTTTAAAGAAATGGAAAAACTAGTTACCAAGTTCATATGGAAAGGAAAGAGACCACAGATAAGTAAAACACTGCTAAAAAAGAACAAAGTAGGAGGCCTCACACTTCCTGATCTCAAAACCTGCTACACAAACATAGTAGTCAAAATAGCCTGGTATTGGTACAGTGACAGACATATAGACCAATGAACAAGAATTGAAATTCCAGAAGTAAATCCATAAACTTAAGGACAGCTGATCTTAGACAAAGGGCTGAAACCCATTAAATGGTGAAAATATAGTCTCTTTAACAAATGGTGCTGGCAAAAGTGGCTATTTACTTGCAGAAAAATGAAGCCAGATACCTATCTCTCACCATATACAAAAACTAACTCAAGATAGATCAAAGGTCTAAACTTAAAACCTAAGACAATAAATATCATCAAAGAAAAAGTACGAACAAACATTTGGAGTCTGATAGGTCGTATAAATACACTATCAAACATAACTAAAAATGCACCAGCAGCAGAAGACAAATAAGATGACTGAGATCTCATAAAAGTTAAACATTCATGTTCATCAAAAGTATTCACCAAAAGAGTGAAAAGAGAACCAAGAATGTGGCAATAAATAATTTTGGTAGCAAGGTATCAGACAAGGGACTAATTTCTAGTTTATAAAAACCTTCAACACATAAACAAGATAAAAAATCCAAATAAGAAGTGGACAAAACAGATGAACAAATACTTCGGCAAAGAAGATAATTTGGTGGCTAGCAAATACATAGAGAAATACTTGCAATCATTAGCCATTAAATGCAACTCACTGCTGTAGAGTCAGATCCAACTCATAGTGACCCCTATCACTATGGAAGGAGATTGCCCAATCTTCCTTCTGAGGAGTGGCTGGTGGGTTTGAACCACCAGCCTTCTGGTTAGCAGTCAAATGACTTA
>NW_006921823.1:3407984-3409684 GCF_000298275.1 Orycteropus afer afer | reverse complement strand
TTCCGAGGAGTGGCTGGTGGGTTTGAACTGCCAGCCTTCTGGTTAGCAGTCAAGTGCCTTAGGCACTATGCTACCAGAGCTCCTAGTAGGTATATATTCTAGAGAAATCAAAGCCATGAGGTGAACAGATTCATGTACATTCATGTTCATTTCAGCATTATTAATAATAGCAAAAAGATGGAAACAACTTAAGAGCCCATCAGTGGATGAATGGATCAAACAAACTATGTTGCATACACACAATGGAATACCATACTACTTCACATTAAAGAATAATGATGAATCTGCTAAACACCTTATAACATGAAAGAATCTAGAATACATTATGCTGAGTGAAATTAATCAATCACAAATGGACAAATATTTTGTGAGACCATTATTGTAAAAAGTGTAGAAAATGTTTCCACACAGAATCATTCTTTGAAGCTTACTGGGGTGGGAGGAGAAGAGAGAGTAGATTACTAATTTACCTCTCAATTGGCATTCCATCAATTCCTAGACTCTAATTTTTCACCAATGCCTTCACTGCAGCTTGGACTTCTTTCAGTACTATAGTTTCTTAATCATATGCTGCTTCCTGATATGGTTCCATGTTAACCAATTCTTTTTGGTACAGTGACTCTGTGTCTACGTTCCACCTTTTTTTTTTTATGCTTCCTGCATTTTTCAATATTTTGTCCATTGAATGTTTCAGTATTGCAACTTGAGTCTTGAATTTTTCTTCAGATCTTTCAGTTTGAGAAATGCCAAGTGTGTTTTGATTTTCTAACTCCAGAGTTTTCCACATTTCATTACAATACTTGACTTTATTTTCTTGAGCCACCCTTTGAAATCATCTGTGCAGCTCTTTTATATCATCATTTTTTCCATTTGCTTTAGCTACTCTACGTTCAAGAGCAAGTTTCAGAGACTCTTTTGGCAACCATTTTGATCTTTTCTTTCTTTCCTGTCTTTTGACTGACATTTTTCTTTCTTTATATATGATGCCTTCAATATCTTACCACAACTCATCTGGTCTTTGGTCTGGTTTCCCTTGGAAATATCCATTTGCTACCTACTGCAAAAACCCAATTTCAAACAAAAGGTTGTGTGATTTGAGAATTTTCTACGAAGCTTCAATGAGTTTCTCCTCATGAGCAAAATGTGGATGGTTCAAACCCAGCCAGATGCTCTTCATAAGACAGGCCTGGATATCTAATTTTAAAAGATTATAGTACTAAAAAACATGTGGTACAGTTCTACTCTGACACACATGGGACCAACATGAGTTTAAATCAACTCAGAGACAACTTTTTTTAAACGCACTCTTAAAGCTTGAAGAAATACTTGAAATGCTTTTAAAATTTTGGTTCCCTTTTAAAAATATATAATTTCCTCTAAAACTGAACATGCTTTCAAGCTATGTTTTGCTAGTCAGATTCATAGATCATATATGTCAACATATTTCTAAAAACTGTTATAAGTTCTCTTTTTATTCTCTGCTTTCTCAGCCCTTCTTTCTTCTCTTTCACACTAATAGCAACTACTTTGAAGGTATCCCGGACTATGGCTTTGAGTGGGAATGAGAGGCTCTTAATTGCATCTTTATTCCAAAGCCAAATCACTTTTTAAAACAGAAGAATTTTAACAGGCTAGTTTTATTCAGTGCATTTTAAATTCTACTTTCCTATTTTGCTGTTTTTTTTTTTTTTTTTTTTTTT
>NW_006921823.1:3391861-3405256 GCF_000298275.1 Orycteropus afer afer | reverse complement strand
CCAGGCTCTGTCTGAGCACACAGACTGTGATGGAGTTCCTGTGGGCCCAGAAGGTAGGTGGAAGTGGGGAGTGGCCACACCTCCACTCACCAAGCAGATGTGGGGTATAAGAGTAACAGGAATTTCGCACCTTTTTGTTCTTGCAGTTCTCGAGTGTCCTTGGGGTTACTGGCAAGCAGAACGTGTTCTTAAGCCCCAGGAATCTGTGGGAGCATTGTCTCTTTAAATATCCAAAATAGTCAAGCCACTTTTAAACATTCAACATGGTGGCGCTCTCCGGACCAGCAAAAGTCCACAACTCAGCCCACCTTTCTCTTCACCATCTCCGTTTATTCCCCAGCCACCAGTGCAGTCCTCTGTGCAGTCCCTGGCTAGCAAGGCTGATTTTTAGGTTAATTCTTAGGTCCTACCACCACTGGGGAATCTCCAAGCTGTCTGTGCCATGCAGTTAGGATCGCTCAGGATTGCTGCCAGACTGCAGCTCCATCTGTCTCCTTTTCTGGTATTTTCATGCAAATTCTTCTGCTAGTTGGGGTTTAGTCCACTTCTATATCCTTCCCTTCAAGGCTCAGGGGTCCAGGTTTATCTTCTGTGTTTGTGTTAATTGGTTTCCCTTTTCTTTGTTGAAGAGTGTCTGTGCAGTCTTTCTGCCTAGTCTGCCATCTTACCAGAATGCCCCCTATTTTGCTGTTAAGAAATAATTCTTTTCCAACTTTTCAAGGCTCCTGTATTCATTTCCTAATGCTACTGTAACAAAAATACCACAGATGAATTACTTTAAAGAATAGGAATTCATTGTCTCACAGTTTTGGAGGCTAGAAGCATAAATCACAGCATTGTGGGGGACAGTCCTTCCTTGTCAGTAGCTCTGGGCACTCTTTCCCATTCTTTGACTTGTACACAAATGCTTGAAGTCTTGTCTTTGTGTTATGATTCTTCATGTCTGTACTCTCCTTTAAAAGACACCAGTCAGAGGAGGTTAGGTTTAGGAACCACACCACTCTAGTATGATCTTATTAATATAACAAGAGAAAACCTCTATTTCCAAACAGGGTGATATTTACAGCAACAGGGGTTAGGACATCAACATATCTTTTTTTGAAGACACAGTTTAATCCATAACAGATCCTAATTTCTGTATTCTCTCTATTCCTCTATTGCAAACTGGATAATCTTTTCTTGAATTTACTTCTTCCTTGTTTTAACTTCCTAAATATAGAAAGTAGAAATTAACACATTTATCATTATGACACATTCCAAACACAGGGAGATGTGACTATGGATAATGACCAGAGCTGCAATGTTACCAGCTTTGAAGATGGAGGAAAGGGACCATGAACAGGCAAAGAAGTAGATTGTCCCCTTGAACCTCCAGAAGAAACACAGCTCTGCTTGCACATTTGGTTTAGCCCACTGAGTACTTTGTCAGACTGTAGTTGTTGTTATGTGCCATCAAGTCAGTTCCAACTCACAACAACCCTGTTTACAACGGAATGAATTTGCATGGTTCTGTGACATCCTAACAATTGTTTCTATACTGGAGCCCATTTTTGCAACCATTGTGTCAATTCATCTCATTGAAGATATTCCCCTTTTTCACTGACCCTCTACTTTACCAATTATAATCTCCTTTTCTAGGGACTGGACCCTCCTGGTATAAGTCAAGCTCTTTGCACAATTCTTTATAATACTAAATCAAAGACTACAAGTCCATACACATGTAGTCCAAAGTACATGTCCAAAGTATGTAAAATGAATTCTCACCACCCTTGCTTCTAGAGAGTATTCTGACTACACTTATTCCAAGAGAGATTTCTTCATTCTTCTGGCAGTCAAGGATATATTTAAAATTCTTTGCCAACACCATAGTTCAACAGCATCAATTCTTCTTTGGTCTTCCTTATTCATTGTTCAACTTTCACATGTTTATGAGACAATTGAAAATACCATGGCTACATTATGCTCAGTGAAATTAGTCAATCACAATAGGAAAAATAATGTATGAGAGCACTACTGAAAAAATAAAGTTAAAAAAAAAAAGATTTACACATAGAAAGAATCATTCTTTGAAGGCTACTGGAGTGAGAAGGGAAGGGAGGGTAAATCACTAACTAGAGGGTAGACATTATTAACTTGGGTGAGAGGATAGGGAATATAAAATATGGGAGAGATCAGCACAAAATCATCAAGGCCTAGGAAGACACAGGAGGAACAAAAGAGTTAAAGATAACAAAGGTAATGCTATTACATACGCAACCCTGCAAGAACAGTGATAGTAACAATAATAATAATAAATGAGTAGATACATAGACACTCAAGGTGAAAAGCCTATGGAAAGGTGAATGGGACTGCATCCATGAATAGATATTTCTACATATGTATTGATATGTCTGCAAATAGATTTATGAATATGGTAGAGCACATAGGGGGTAAAGTTTTGAAAACATTTTAGCCAAAACCAAAGACCTTGAGGGAAAGTGTTAATGGGCCTAAAGGCCCAGGACCATAGTTTTGGGGGATATTAAAATCAAATGGCATAACACCATCCACAAAGACAATGTTCTATATCCTACTTTGATAAGTAGTGACTGAGGTCTTAACAGCTTGTGAGAGACCATCTAATGTCTGGAAAAGAAGAAAGTGAAAAAAATCAAACTCAAGGAAACAATTAGTCCAAATGACCACATGAAACCCATGACCATAAGACCATAACTAGAAGATGCTAAGTTACCACTGCTAAACCCTCTGAATGGGATCACAGTAGAAGGTCCCAAATAAGGTGGGAGAAAAATCATTAAATAGTAAAACAAAATGAAAAATCATTTAAAAAAAAAAGACACGGTTTACTTATCTGATAGAGACTGGTGGAGCCCCTGAAAATACTGCCCTAGAAAAAACACCCTTCAAGCTGGGAACTGAACTCACCTCCACAACTCAACTTTCAGCCAAATGATAGACAAGTCTATAAAGTAAATAATAATACCAGCAAGGTACACATGCCCTCATTAGCATAATCAACCGTATGAGATCAAAAGGTCAACATTTGCCCAGGAATAAAACTCAGAAGGTAAGAAGGGATAGAAGAAAAGAAGGATGAAAAGAAATGGTAAACATAGGAAGTTGTTGTTATTGTTGTTAGGTGCTATCAACTCATCTCCAACTCATAGCAAGCCTATGCACAGCAGAACAAAACACCTCCCAGTTCCATGCCAGCTCCACAATCCTTGCTATACTTGAGCCCATTGCTGCAGCCACCATGTCAGTTCATCGTATCGAGGGCCTTCCCTTCTTTCCTTGACCCTCCACCTTACAAAGCATGACATCCTTCTCCATCTCCATGGAAAGGTGCCTTCTGACAACATGACCAAAGTAGGTGAGACAAAGTCTGGCCATGCTTGCTTCCAAGGAGCATTCCAGCTGCACTTCCTCCAGGACAGATTTTTTAATTCTTTTAGCAGTCCATGGTACTTTCAGCATTGTTCACCAAGACCACACCTCAAAAGCATCAATTCTTCTTTGGTCTTCCTTATTAATTGTCCAGTTCTCAGATGCATATGAGGTGATTGAAAATATCATGGCTTGTGTCGAGCACACCTTAGTCCTCAAGGAGACATCTTTGCTCTTCAGCACTTGAAAGAGTTATTTTGAAGCCTACTTGTCCAGTGCTATACATGTCTGATGTCCTGACTGCTGCTTCCATTGGTGTCAAATGTAGAACCAAGTAATGTGAAGTCTTTGACAGCGTTGATCTTTTCTCCATTTATTGTGATGCTGTTTATAGGTCTAGTTGTGAGGGGTTTTGTTTTCTTTATATTGAGATGCAATCCATACTGCAGACTGTATTCTTCAATCTTCATCAGTAAGTGCTTCGAGTCATAGTCACTTTCAACAAGCAAAGTTGTGTTGTCACATATCACAGGTTGTTAATGATTCTTCCTCCAATCTTGATGCCATGTTCTTCTTCATATAGTCCAGCTTATGGATTATTTGCTCAGCATACAGATTGAATAAGTATGGTGAAAAGATACAACCCTGACACACTCCCTTCTTGATTTTAAACCATTCAGTGTCCCCTTGTTCTGTTTGAATGACAGCCTCCTGGTCTATGCAGAGGTTCTTCATGAGTACAGTTAAATGTTCTGGAATTCCCTTTCTTCTCAATTTTATCCACAATTTGTTATGATCCACACAATCAAGTTCTTTTGCATAGTCAATGAAACACAATAAATCATTTTCCTGGTATTTGCTTTCAGCCAACATCCATCTGATGTCAACAGTGATATACCTCATTCCACATCCTCTTCTGAATCTCTCTTGCATTTCTAGAAGTTCTCTGTCAGTACACTGCTGCAACTGTTTTTGAATTATCTTCAGTAAGATTTTGTTTGCATGTGATATTAATGATATTGTTCGATAATTTCCACATTCTGTGAGATCATATTTCTTTGGAATGGGTACAACTATGGATCTCTTCCAGTCAGTTGGGCAGGTAGCTGTCTTCCAAATCTCTTGGCATAGCCAAATGAGTGCCTCCAGCAAGGCATCCATTTGTTGAAACATCTAAATGGGTATTCCATCAATTCCTGGAGGCTTATTTTTTGGTACTTCCTTCAGTGCACCCTCAACTTCTTCCTTCAATACCATTGGTTTTTGCTCATATGCCACCTACTGAAATGGATGATCATCTACCAATTTTTTTGGTACAGTGATTCTGTACATTCCTCTCATCTTCTTTTTTCAGTTTCCTGCATCATTCAATATTTTGCCCATTGACTCTACTGAAACTTGTGGCTTAAATTTTTTCTTCAGTTCTTTCAGCTTGAGAAATGTGAAGTGTGTTCTCCCCTTTTGGTTTTCTAACTCCAGGTCTTTGTACATTTCATTATAATAATTGGCTTTGTCTTCTTGAGCTGCTCTTTGAAATCTGTTCAGCTCTTTTATCTTGTCATTTCTTCCACCTGCTTTAGCTACTCTACACTCAAGGACAAGTTTCAGGATCTCTTCTGACATCTATTTTGCTCTTTTCTTCCTTTCCTGTCTTTTTAATGACCTTTTGCTTTCTTCATGGAAGATATTCTTGATGTCATTCCACAATTCCTCTGGTTTTCGGTCACTGGTGTTCAATGCATCAAATCTATTCTTTAGATGGTCTCTGAGTTCAGGAGAGATATATCCAAGGTCATATTTTGGCTCTCATGGATTTGTTTTAATTGCCTTCAACTTCAACTTCAGCTTGCATATTGTTTGTTGTTGTTGTTATGTGCCGTTGAGTCAGACTATATGAGCAGTTGATAATTTGTTCCACAATCAGCTCCTGGCCTTGTTTTGGCTGAAAATATTGAACTTCTCCATTGCCTCTCGACTACAGATGTAGTAAATCTGATTCCTGTGTATTCCATCTGGCAAAGTCCATGTGTATAGCCACCATTTGTGTTGTTGAAAAAAGGTATTTGCAATGAATTAGTCTCTAGTCTTGCAAAATTCATCATGCGATCTCCAGCGTTATTTCTATCACCAAGGCTATTTTCCAGCTACTGGTGATTCTTCTTTGTTTCCAATTTTTGCATTCCAATCACCAGTGATAATCAGCACATCTTGATTGCATGTTCAGTCAGTTTCAGACTGCAGAAATTGGTAAAAATCTTCAATTTCATCATCTTTGGCTTTGGAGGTTGATGTGCAAATTTGAATAATAGTAGTATTAACTAGTCTTCCTTGTAGGTATATGGATATTATCCTAGTTATTATGGATATTATTCTAAATATTATCCTGAAGTACAGCATTGTACTTCAGGATAGATCTTGAAACATTCTTTTTGATGATGAATGGCATGCCATTCCTCTTCAAGTTGTCATTCCCAGCATTGTAGATCATATGATTGTCTGATTCAAAAGGGCCACAACCAGTCAATTTCAGGTCATTAATGCCTAGGATATTGATCTTTATGCATTCCATTTAATTTTTGACAAATGCCAATTTTCCTAGATTCATATTTTGTACATTGCATGTTCCAATTATTAATGAATGTTTGCAGCTATTTCTTCTCATTTTGAGTTGTGCCATATCAACAAATGGAAGTCCTGAAAGCTCTACTTTCCATATCATTAAGGTCAGTTCTACTCTGATGAGACAGCTCTTCCTCAGTTGGATTTTGAGTGCCTTCCAACCTGAGGGATTCATCTTCTGGCACTGTATCAGACAATGCTTCAGGGCTATTCATAAAGTTGTCCAGTAATAGATCAGACAGTTTTTGACTGCTATTCATGAGGTTTTCCCTGGCCAATTCTTTGAGAAGTGGATGGCCTCTTCCTTCTTCTGAGTCTGTTTCAGTCTGGAAGCTCCACTGAAACTCACCCACCATGAGCAACCCTGCTGGCACTTGAAACTCTGGTGGCACAGCCTTCAGCCACACAGCAACACACAAGCCACAACAATATGACAAACTAACAGACAAATTTGTCTCCCTTAGCTTTTCCAAAAGCCCACACTCACTTCCTGGCCTTCCCCTTACTTGTTCTGGCCATCAGCCCTGGCTCCTGCTTCCTGCCTGGGGGCTCTGTCTCTTCCCTTACCTTTATCCAGCTGTCAGTCCTGGTTTTCTGCTTCATGCCTGAGGGCTCTGTTTCTCCTCTTACCATAGCTTTAGTGATATTATATTCAAGTTACTGAAACTCTTCACAGCCAGTTTCAAAGACAAGAGTGAATTAATAATAATAATAATAACTGGCTTAATAAATAACTGTGCATCAGAATATAATAATATCAGAAATAATGATGCTGAAATCTTTATGGAGATCCCCTGACTGATATTTTAAATTTTATCTGTGACTCAGTGGTTCTCTTGAAATATTGTTACTTTTGTCAGGTGTCATTGCATAACAGAATGAAACAGTTCCTGGTCTGCCATCTCAATGAATGGTTGCAGATTGAACCATTATGATCCATGGGGTTTGGTTTGGAAGTTATTTGGAAGTGGATCGACAGCTCTTCCTTTGTAGTCCATCTTATTATGTAAGCTCTGCAGAAATCTGATCAGCATCATCGTAATATACAAGTCTCCACTGACAGAGGGGTGCATTGTCTGGAAATCCAGATCTCCCACATGGAAGGTGAGAATTCTACCACTACTGACTCATTCTCCTAAAATAGACCATCTCAATCCTTACCTTCATTGTTTTCATAGGTTTCATGGCACAGGAAATTTTTAAAAAGCTTCTAAGAGTACTTAACTACATGAACCAAAATCCCAGGAAAGAGAAGGCCCTGGTTCTAACATCCTTGCCTTTGTGGGTCACAGTCAAATTGTGGACATTCCTCAATTCTGTCTTTAACCATGGCTAATCTGTGTGGCCCATCACCTGTCTTTCAGTTTGTCATATTGTGGTGGCTATATACTGGAGGTTATGCCACCAGTATTTCAAATACAGTAGGGTCACCCATAGTGGATAATTTTCAGCACAAGTTGCAGACTACGATAAACTAAGAAGAAAGGCCTGGTGATTTACTCCTTAAAATTAGCCAGTGAAACCCTATGGATCACTGAACATTGTCTGAATAGTTTGCTTTAAATACATCATTAAAAGGGAATGATTATTAGAGGAGGACATGGCTTGGTGAAGTACAAGGTCAATGAGGGCATGGAGACCCTTGATGAGATGAATTAGCACAGTTGTTGCAAAAATGCACTTAAACATGCTGGTGATTGTGAGGATGATTCAGGACCAGGCAATGTTTTATTCTGTCATATGTAAGGTTGCCAAGAGTCAGAGCCAACTCAATGGCAGCTAGCACCACCACCAACCATCTGTGTTGCAGTTTACATTACATAAAGCAATTTAATTAATATTAACATAGCCCTCGGGCCACCATGAGTTAGAGAAAAGTAAGAATTATGTTTCCCAACCCAAGTATTTATTAGTGAATGAAGGTAGAGAGTGATTGCAGTCAGCCCTGGCCCAGGACTAAGCTATTTCATAATACCAGCTCCATTACTGAACTCTTGTGGGAAAGTGATGGAAGAAAATACAAAAGATGTATTTTTTACACAATAATTAATGTTTAATGTGTTAATTTTAGAGAGTGAATAGCTATGCTAACCAGAACAGATGATCCTGTTCCTTTTTTTTTATCACTTGCTCACAGTTAGTGGTCAAAATAAAATCAAATGGCTAGTGAAGGCAGACCTTTATACCTTCTGTTTCATTCAGTATAATTTTTCCTTTGCCTAGAGTTCTTCACTGTCTTGTCTGCCTGCCATTGCTATCTTATAATTGATTCCACTCTGAACAATTCCAGACACCCTCTCTTCTCCCCTTAAGGGACAGGATGTTTATATATTTTAAGTATAGAGTTTGCATTTCAATCTTTCAACAAATATTGTGGACAAAATGCTTAAGAGGAGAAAAGTCTTGGGAAAGAACCTGTTGTGTGATGCAGAACAAAGTTAAAATGTTGAAAGTAGAGCTCAGGCAGAGCAAGGTGAACTATCTTGGTTATTTCCAAGACCTACAAATGGGACATATTTTTAGAGACAGAGCAAGTGATCAAGGAGATTTCAAGTCTGGAAAAAAATGCTGGGGATATAATCCGCAGGTAATAGGAATCTCTATGTAGGGCCTAGCTTTCAGGCACAGGATTTCCATTTCTAGAAAGCAGGACCTCAGCCCTGGGGGAAGGCAGTTTACTAGAAAGAAAATGTGAGGTACTTGAATAATATCAGGTTGCATTTGTTACCATTCATAGTACAAAGCAATTCATGATGAAAGGTAGAAGGCTGGAGTGTAATTACAAAGAAAGAACTTTCATAACTTCTTATTAAATTTGGGATTCTGGGTAAAACTAACAAACTGAGTACACAAGCAACAGTAGCAGCACCCCTTCCATTGCTTTCTCAAGGGAAAAGTTAGTTATATGGTCAAGGGCTGTGCTGAGCATACAAGTTAAATGAAATGTCCCCCTCAAAACTTTCATAACTACAAGGATGAGGAACCTTATTGCCACTGAATTGAATTTTTGAAGTAGATCACCAGGATTTTTTTCCAAGGCACATCTGGATGGACTCAAACCTCTAATTTTTTGAGTGGCAGCTGATTGCATTAGCTGTTTGCATCATCTACGAACTCCACAAGGATTCTAACAAATCACATTTTCTTTATTTTTTCAAAATATGAATAATAATTTTTAGCAAAAAAATTCCACTAAGTTCAGAGGAACTGATCAGCAACATCCGGGAAAAACAAAACCCCAAAATTATAATATCACTGAAAATGGGCATCACTTCTACAAAGCTGCTACATAAACAATGATTCCTGAACACATGAGCAAAAAGAAAGCAGTTCTCTGAAATGCACAGCAGTCTTTTGCTCTGTCAGCAAGTAGTCATTGATTGAATTAAGGGATTAGGTGTAGGATGGAAGTCCTTTCTGGTCTTCTTAAACTTGAAAATTAAGAACTGTAATTTTGAGGGGAAAAAACACTTCTTTTGTATGTGTATGTTTGCACACATGCATGTATATTTGCATTTATCTATCTATCTCTTCTTTGCTATTCATAAGGTTTTCCCCAACCAATTCTCTGAGAAGTGGACGGCCTCTTCTCTTCCTAGTCTGTCTCAGTCTGTAAGCTGGGCTGATACCTGTGCACCACGTGCATCCTGCTGTGTTTGAAACACTAGTGGCTCAGCCTCAAAACTCACATCAACACATCACCACAGTAGGACAAACTGACAGACAAGTTTGTCTCCCTGTTGGAAACCTCTTATACCACCCTTACCTGGGTCCCTGCGGCTGACTTCTCCTTTGTCTGGATTTCTGGGCCTTTTAATCCCCTTTCTCCCTCTCTCCCACCCTGCTGCTTTGGATGTACCTGAGTTCTCTCTCCTCAGGTGGAAGGTCAACGAAAGAGGAGGAGGCCTTCAATGAGATAGATTGACACAGTGGCTGCAATGATGGGCTCAAGTATAGCAGGGATCATGGAGCTGGTGTGGGATTGGGCAGTGTTTCATTCTGCTGTGCATGGGGTCTCTATGAGTTGAAAGTGACTCAATGGCACCTAACAACAACAGCAACATCTATCTCTTCATCACCAAGGGTCATCTGGTTGACAGCATGACAATGAAAGAGATTTAAGTGTGTTCAGTTCTGGTCCAGATGCACCCTCCCTAGAAGGGGAAAAAATGAAATCAAGTGTGGTTACCTGTAGCCCCCAAAGATATCTAAGTTGTAATTCCTGGAACTTGTGAATGTTACCTCATATGGAAAGAGGGACTTTGTAGGTGTGATTAAGGATCTTGAGGTGAATTGATTATCCTGGATAACCCAGGTAGAACCTAAATGTAATCACAGGAGTTCTTATAACAGAGAGACAGAGGAAGATTTAACAACAAAAGTAGGAGTCATATAAGAAAAGAGTAAGGAGGAAAAGAATACAGATGGTCTCTCCTTCCCCAGTCATCCTACTCCCGTTTACTTTTCAGTGTCCTCAGATAGCAGACCTATGTATTCTGTCCTGGATAGACTGTTGGAAGAGATGGGGTAGAGAATCAGCACTACATTTCATCCTTTGTGAAATATCTATTAAAGCTTGTTTGGTTGTTTTTTTCTTTTTTGCAGTTTTTTCCACTGGATTATCTTTTTACTCAATCTCTCCTTACTTAAAAATAATTCCATAATTACATGGTTTACACTGACTTATCGATGTTCCTTCGGATTTCATATTTCTCAGTTTTACATTAACATCAGCCAGATGCTCAGTGTTTTTCTTCATCCACTCTTGAACATTTGCCACTTTATGAGAAATTATTTTTGATATACATCCTATTTCCAAAAAAGAGAAGAAAGTAAGACATTCTTTATTATTAATATATTCTTTAATATTAATATATTCTTTAATATTAATGTGTTCTTTAATATTAATAGGGAGAGAAAACAAAGTCCCTCAGAAGGAGACTTGAGATAATGAGATCAAGAAAATGGGATTGACTTATTATGCTCAAGCCCTACTCCTAGGTTTCTGACAGCCTAGAGAGGAGAAATGGAAATGTGGCTTTCTTTGTCTATACTTTTATTAATAAATGTGCCATCAAAACATTATGAAATTAAAGTTTTGTACATCTTATCAATGTTAACAATCTTATACAGAGACATAGGTAGATAGAAGATTCTGAAGACAACATAATTTGAAAAGAATTATCATTTAAAAATATCCGACCTTCTATATGAAGATAACATAAATTCTAGTAATTTTTGATGTTATTGGTGGAGAATTAGACTGTTATCTACATATTTGATATTTATTTTGCATTTATTAGTTATTCTTAGCATATTTCAGATATATTAACAAGTGGATATGCTTTATCCAATAGCTTCTTCTAAGGATTTAGTAGAACATCTTCTCCATATACTTTTCCATATATGTAAGTAAGCAGATTGCTGTTTTGAAAAGTGAAAATTGCTAATTTTCTCTTTATATTTGAAGAATAAGAAACCTTGGTGACATAATTTTTAGTGAGTGTGTAATACTGTCTTAATTAACTGTTGTTGTTAGGGGCTGTTGAGTAGTCTCCAACTCATAGTGCCCCTATGCACAACAGAACAAAACACTGCCCAATCCTGTGCCAGCCCCATGATCCCCACTATACCTGAGCCCATCATTCCAGCTACTGTGTCAATCCATCTCATTGATGGCCTGCCTCTTTGTTGTTGACCCTCTGCTTTACCAAGCATATCCTTCCCCAGAGAACGGTCCCTTCTGACATGACCAAAGGTCAGATGAAGTCTGGCCATTTTTGATTCCAAGGAATATTCCCCCTTCACTTCTTCCAGGACAGATTTGTTAGTTCTTTTAGCAGTCCATGGTACTTTAAGCATTCTTCGCCAATACCACAATTCAAAAGGATCAACTCTTCTTCTACAGTCTTCCTTATTCATTGTCTAGCTCTCACATGCCTATGAGGCAATTGAGAATACCATGGCTTGGGTTAGGCGCCCCTTAGTCTTCAAGGAGTCATCTTTGCTCTTCAGCACTTGAAAGAGGTCTTTTGCAGCAGATTTACCAGTGCAATATGTCCTCTGATGTCTTGACTGCTGCTTCCATTGGTGTTGATTGTAACAAAGTAATATGAAGTCTTTGACAATTTTCAATCTTTTCTCCATTTATTGTGATTCTGCTTATTGGTCCAGTTGTAAGGATTTTTGAAAACCTTAATTAACTAACGCTGCTATAACAGAAATTCCACAAGTGGGTGGCTTTAAGAAATGAAAATTCATTCTCTCATAGTTTAGGAGGCTAGAAGTCTACACACCAGCTCCAGGGAAAGGTTTTCTCTCTCTGTCATTTCTGAAGAAAGCCCTTCTCATCCCCTGGGTGTAGGAGTTTTCCAGAGCAGGGATTCTGGGTCCAAAGAATGAGCTCTTCTTTCTTGTTTGTAGTAGGTCTCTTTCTCTCTCTCTCTCTGCTCCCTTCTTTTTTCCTTTTATCTTTTGTAAAATAAAAGGTGATAGAGGCCACACCCTAGGGAAACTCCTGTTATATCATATCAGGTCTGTGATGTGCTTAAGAGTTTTACATCCCACACTAATCCTCTTACAATTGATTGGCTGGTCACATCAGATCACATCATGGGGGATGATTACATCATTACATAACTGCCAAACCACTGATAATCATGGCCTAGCCAAGTTGACACATATTTTGTAGGAACACACATCACAAACTTTCTTTTATTTTGAATTGCATGCATGATCAAGCACATTAATTGTGATGATGCATACTAAACTCACTGCCATTGAGTCGATTTGACTCATTGCTACCCCTCCTTGAGTTTCCAAGGCAGGTATCTCTACAGAAGTAAATTGCCCAATCTTCCTTCTGTGGAGTGGCTGACAAGTCTGAACCACCAGCCTTCTGGTTAGCAGTCAAATGCCTTAGGCACTACACCACCAGAGCTCCCATGATAATGCATACATAATTTAAATATATAGATTGAGGAGTATTATTTGTAATAATATTCAGTATTCTTATGTCTACATATATACAGTCTTTATAGCAACAAATATCACATAATTATAGCTTATTATTTGTTATTATATGAATACTCTACTTTAGTTACTTTGGAGTATTTTAATTCAGGCCACAAGTGTGGACATTTTTCTTCCTAATCCGCTTGAAGTGGACATTGCAATTATGATGTATGATAGAATTCTCCACCTGGGAACTGTGGTTTCCATGGTGATGACCGTGTGGGCAAGAAGCATCATGACTCACTATGTTTTTTCTGCTTGACTTCATCATCTCCAAAGAGGAATAATGTGCATCTGGCCAAGAATTGCCTTTCAGGGCCCTTTGTTATCATCTGTGCTGCCAGTTAAAAGGAGAAAATGGAAAATGTGGAGCTA
>NW_006921823.1:3387666-3391761 GCF_000298275.1 Orycteropus afer afer | reverse complement strand
TATAATGGATACAACATGACTATTGTGGTACATTTACTGAGGCATGATTAATATTATGTTCTCCATGATCAAATTAAAACAAATGTGCATTATTTAAATTTAAGGCTATGTTTTAGTTCCACAAGCAATTACAAAGTGAAGGAAAAATATATTATTTGTAAAATTCAAGATGACTTCAATTTCCTAGCTGTAGGTTGAATATTTTTAAAAATCCTTCTCTGTTCAGAAAAGATGTACAAGTAATTTGAAGTTAGGACTCAACTCCTAAATCCTCCATCTAACCTCTCTGAGTCCTTTAGAGTGTCACTTAGCTTCTCCATGGCTTGATTTTTTCCAATGTAAAAAGAAAAAAAAATAGTAAGGTTGGAATGAGGATTGAATATGAAAATATATTAATATCCTTAAAACAGTATTTAACATAGTAAATACATTATAATAAAACTTAAGGTGGACAACTGTCAAAGAAGGAATATGCACATAGTTTCTACTAAGACGAGTAATAGAAAAGTGGTAAGACTGCATCCTGTCAAAGGCAGAAAATTCGTGAGATTCGGGGGGGAAAAAAAAACGAGTTTCACTGAAACCTGTGAGAGGCAGAACTTGACTGGATTGCCTTGTATTCTGGGTCTCACAAGTTTTCCACCTTCGACAGGGTGCAGTTTTATCACTCTTCTATTGCTCTCTATTAAGAAATCTACCCAGTGACTTCTTTCTGACAGGTTTCTGCCTTATACAGGATCTGTATTTCACATGTTTTGTGAAATAGTGAAGTTGCCAAGGATTTCATTTTATTTGGATCCACAATCAACACCCATAGCAGTCAAGAAATCAAATGGCACATTTGCATTGGGCAAATCTACTGCAAAATACCTCTTGTTTTTTTTTTTTTTTTGGTTTTTTTTTTAAGAGCTTGTTTTACATGCAACATAACACGTACATTTAGTTTTATCCCCCATTCACCATGTCCAACCCTAACCGAGTCTCCTCCCCTCCCTACCCTGTAACCCTTCCCCTGTGCCCCTCATATTTATGCACTGTTTTTTGTCCTGAATTTCCTCAGTTTGAATGTTGGTCCTCTGGTGTTCCATGGTCTATTGCTCTAAGGGATGTATTACCATAGAGTATATGGGTGTGTCATCCTGGTTGAGTGGTCTGCATGTACATCTTGTTAACTATTGGGCTGAGACCCTGCCCCTGGGGGTGCATTTTATTTCAGCACAGAATATATTCCAGGGCCATAGTATTGAGAGTCTTGCCAGATTTCATCTGACCAGTAATTCTGGTCATTATTGAGTTTTTGGATTTTGTTCCACGTTTTCCTTCCCACTCTATCCAGGATCTCCAGATCTTATCCTTCTCTGAGTGGTTGGCATTGGTGTGTTAAAAACCAAAGATGTCACTTTGAGGACGAAGATGGGTGTGTTGGTTTTCTAGTGCTGGTATAACAGAAGTAACACAAGTGAATGGCTTTAACAAACAGGAATTTAGTCTCTTGCAGTTTAGGGGGCTAGAAATCCAAATCACGGTGCTGGCTTTAGGGGCTGGATGAAGGTCCCTAGACCTTGGGCTTAAGCTCCACTTCTTCTTCCAGGCCCACTGGAGCTACAGGCTTCTCTTAAGTCATACAACTGCCGGATGCTAAGGCTGACCAACCCAAGAACAACAGGTAAAATGGCACAATCTCAACATGAGCAGACAACATGGCCGACCACTGGTTCAAGTCCAGGGATAATCTCAAGATCAGCAGGCAGCATGGCTGGCCACTTGTTCATATATAGAAATTGGAAGTGAAGATTCAGCCAAATGCAGGATCCAGATGTGCCAAAAAGCCAGAGATCTTTCTCAAAGCTTCTCCTTATATACTGGAAGTAGGCCACACCCCAAAAGTGACTACTTAGTTGCTCACAGCAGATTCCACCGTAGAGTGCTTACAACCTCATCATGGGGAATAACTACATCCAGCTGTCCAGTCACTCAAAACTATGGCCCGGCTAAGGTGACACACAACCTTAAATACCACAGTGGGCCTGACCCAAGCCATGGTATTTTTGATCACCTCATATGCATGCAAAAGTTTTTCAATGAATAAGGAATGCAAAGAAGAGTTGATGCCTTTGAATTATGGTGTAGACAAAATAAATTGAATAAAACCATGGACTGCCAGAACAAACAAATCTGTCTAGGAGGAAGTACAGGCAGAATGCTCCTTCAGAGAGAGGATCTTGAGACTTTGAAGAGATCAGCTGGAAAAGGGCATCAATCTTGGTAAAGTAGAGGGTCAGCAAAAAAGTAGAAGATTCTCAATGAGATGGACTGACAGTGGCTGTAACAGTTGACACAGACATGTTGTTCTTGTTGTTGTTGTTATTATTAGGTGCCGTCGAGTCATTTCGGACTCATTGCAACCCCACTCACAGCAGAATGAAACACTGCCCGATCCTGCACAAGCTCCATGATACTTGCTGTGCTTGAGCCCATTGTTGCAGACACTGTGTCAATCCATCTCATCTTTCATCGACCCTCCACCTTACCAAGCATGACATCCTTCTCCAGGGAATGGTCCCTTCTGACAACATAACCAAAGTAGGTGAGATGAAGGCTGGCTATTCTCACTTCCAAGGAGCATCTCGGCTGCACTTCCTCCAGGTTAGATCTGTTAGATGTTTTAGTAGTCCATGGTACTTTCAGCATTCTTCACCAGCGCCACAACTCAAAAGCATCAACTCTTCTTCGGTCTTCCTTATTCATTGTCCAGCTCTCACATGCATACCAGGATATTAGAAATATCATGTCCTGTGTCAGGCGCACCTTAGTCCTCAAGGAGACATCTTTGCTTCTCAGCACTTGAAAGAGTTCCTTCGCAGCCAACCTGCCCAGTGCTACACGTCATCTAATGTCCTGACTGCTGCTTCCATTGGCATCGATTGTAGAACTAAGCAATGTGAATTCTTTGACAACCTCAATCTTTTCTCCATTTATCATGATGCTGCTTGGTCCAGTTGTGAGGATTTTTGTCTTCTTTATTTTGAGATGTAATCCATACTGCAGACTGTGTTCCTCAATCTTCATCAGTAAGTGCCTCAAGTCATCCTCACTTTCAGCAAGGCAAGTTGTATCATCAGCATATCTCAGGTTGTTAATGATTCTTCTTCCAATCCTGATGCCACATTTTTCTTCATATAGTCCAGCTTCTCAGATTATTTTCTCAGCATATAGATTGAATAAGTATGGGGAAAGGATGCAATCCTGACATATTCCCTTCCTGATTTTAAACCATGCAGTGTCTGTTCAAATGACAGCCTCCCAGTCAAGGTACAGGTTCTTCATAAGTACAATCAAGTGTTTGGGAATTCCCATTCTTCTTGATGTTATCCATAATTTGTCATGATCCACACAATCAAATGCCTTTGCATAGTCAATAAAACACAAGTAAACATCTTTCTGGCATTCTTTGCCTTAAGCCAAGATGCATCTGACAGCAGTTATGATATCCCTTGTTTCACATCCTCTTCTGAATCCAGCTTGCACCTCTGGAAGTTCTCTGTCAATATACTGCTTCAAACGTCTTTGAATTATCTTCAGTAAGATCTTACTTGCATGCGATATTAATGATATTGTTCGATAATTTCCACATTCTGTGGGATCACCTTTCTTTGGAATTGGTACAAATATGGATCTCTTCCAGTCAGTTGGCCAACTAGCTGTCTTCCAAATCTCTTGGCATAACCAAGTGAGTGCCTCCAGTGCAGCATCTGTTTGTTGAAATATCTCAATGGATATTCTGTCAATTCCCGGAGCCTTGTTCTTTGCCAATTCCTTCATTGCAGCTTCAACTCCCTCCTTCAGTACCATTGATTCTAGATCATATTCCACCTCCTGAAATGGATAAACATCAACCAGTTCTTTCTGGTACAATGACTATGTATTCCTTCCATCTTCTTTTGATTTTTCCTGCATCATTCAATATTTTGCCAAAAGAATCTTTCAAGAGTTCTGGCAAGATGGCGGACTAGGCAGAAGGATTGCACAGACCCTCTTCAACAAAGAAAAGGGAAACCAATTAACACAGACACAGAAGATAATTGTGGACCCTTG
>NW_006921823.1:3377040-3383659 GCF_000298275.1 Orycteropus afer afer | reverse complement strand
TGCATTGTAAATTTTGGTCAATGACATGATACAAAGTATATGTGAACTGCTGTATGAAAAGTGAATTTACTCTGTAAATCTTCACCCAAATCAAAGTAAAATTTAAAAAAAAAAAAAGAATCTTTCAATATTTCAACTCAAGGTTTAAATTTTTTCCTCTATTCTTTAGAAATGTCGAGTGTGTTCTTCCTTTTTGGTTTTCTAACTCCAGGTCTTTGCACATTTCATTATAGTAATTACCTTTGTCTTCTCAAGCTCTTCTTTGAAATCTTCAATTCAATTCTTTTATCTTGTCATTTCTTCCATTTGCTTTAGCTACTCTTCACTCAAGGGGAAGTTTCAGAGTTTCTTCTGTCACCCATTTTAGTCTTCTCTTCTTTTGTTGTCTTTCCAGTGATCTCTTGCTTTCTTCAAGGATGATGCTCTTGATTTCATCCTGCAATTCTTCTAGGTTTTGGTCATTGGTGTTCAATGCATCAAATCTATTCTTTAGATGGTCTCTAATTTCAGGAGGGATATATTCAAGATCATATTTTGGCTCTCGTGGACTTGTTTTAATTGTCTTTAACTTCAAGTTGAACTTGTATGAGCAGTTGATAGTCTGTTCCACAATCAGCTCCTGGCCTGGTTTTGGCTGAAGATATTGAGCTTCTCAAATGCCTCTTGCCACAGATGTAGTCAATCTGATTCCTGTGTGTTTCATCTGGTGAAGTCCACGTGTACAGCTACCATTTGTGTTGTTGAAAAACGGTGTTTGCAATAACCAATGACCAATAAGTCATTGGTCTTGCAAAATTCTATCATGCGAGTTCCAGTATTATTTCTGTCACCAAGGCCAAATATTCCAACTACCAATTATTCTTCTTTGTTTCCAATTTTTGCATTCCAGTCACCAGTGATAATTAACACATCCTGATTGTGTGTTTGGTCAATTTCAGACTGCAGAAGTTAATAAAAATCTTTAATTTCCTCACCTTTGGCTTTGGTGGTTGGTACATAAATTTGAATAATAGTTGTATTAACAGGTCTTCCTTGTAGGCGTATGAATATTATCCTATCACTGACAGCATTGTACTTCAGGACAGATCTTGGAACATCCTTTATGAAGATGAATGCCATGTCATTCCTCTTTAAACTGTCATTCCTGGCATAGTAGATCATATGGTTTTCTGATTCAAAATGGCCAAAACCAGTCCATTTCAGCTCACTAATGCCTAGGATATCAGTCTTTGTTTGTTCCATTTCATTCTTAACAACTTCCAATTTTCCTAGTTTCATACTTTGTACATTCCATGTTCTGATTATTAATGCATGTTTGCTACTGTTTCTCCTCAATTTGAGTGGTGCCACATCAGCAAATGGAGGTCTCAAAAGCTTTACCTTATCCATATGTGTAAGGCTGGTTTTACTCTGATAATGCAGCTCTTGCCCACTCCTACTTTCAGAGCTTTCTAAGCTAAGTGACTCATCTTCCTCCTCTGTATTGGACAATGTTTCCAGACTATTCATAACATTGCACAGTAATATATCAGACAGTGTTTCTCTGCTATTCATAAGGTTTTCTCAGGCCACTTTTTGAGAAGTGGATGGCCTCTTCCTTCTTCCTAGTCTGTCTCAGTCTGCAAGCCAGGCTGATACCTGTGCACCTATGCACATGCACCCCACTGGGATTGAGAAACCAGTGTCATGGCCTCAAGACTCACAGCAACACGTCACCACAGTAGAACAAACTGACAGACAAGTTTGTTTCCCTTAGTTGTTGGAAACCTCTCCAACCACCTTTATCTGGATCCCTGCAGCTGACTCCTCGATCTGTTCCAGTTCCCTTTGTCTTTTTTGTCCTCTCCCTGCTTTCCCACCTTGTGGCTTGTGGGGCATGGCCTGGGTTTCCTCTTCTCACCTGGGTCCCTGGGGACCCAGGGACTCAGACATAGCAATGATTATGAAGATGGTTCAGGACCAGAAAGTGTTTACTCTATTGTACACAGGTTCACTATTAGTTAGAGCTGAGCCAATGACAACAACAACACAACAACAATCATCACCATTAACTTTTGTAGTACCTTGTACATCAGAGTACCCAAATTACTATGGTTTTCATGAAGAATGATTCCCCCTAAACAATTGGGCCCCCTATCCTATGCCTTAAACTTCCCCTTAAAGTTGGAGTGAGCTACCAGTTGGAAGAAGACACATTGTTCAAGGTTTCTCAATTAGTTTGAACTACCTCTCAAAGGAGTTCCTGAGTGGCACAAACAGGACTTGATTCTAAATAAAAATTATGCAGTTTGAATGCACCCAGAAAAAACTCAGAAGAAAGGACTGGCAGAGATATATTCTCAGAGATCATAACCACTGATAATCCCATATGCAGTTCTACTCTGAAACACAACAGATCACCATGAGTCATAATCATCTCAAGGGCAACAGATACTAATACTGATAATCTGTCAAAAATTCTGAGTTCAGGGACTTTATCCTATAATGATGAGAGGAAGTTTCATGAGTAGATGTATCTACTATGCTGAGGGCAACTTTACCTTTGGGGAACCTTCCTTGGTGAGGGATATGGCTATCCCATTGATCTCAAGTTAAGCTGCCCTTTTACTGGAATTAAACTGTAATGTGAAAAGTATGTGGTGTTCCATTCACTGATTCTACTGTTTTAGTTCTCATAAAAGGAAGAACACATGTGTGTGTGTGTGTGTGTGTGTGTGTGTGTGTGTGTGGCAAAACCTGTCTGTAGGCTCCTCTCAAAAACCCAGTAATGTCAAAAGTTTAAATTTAATTATGTTGTCTAATTGAATCTATGTACAAACTTATCAGAAGGTCTTATGGCAATTCAGGGGTCTCTACAAAAAAATAATCATACAAAAGATTTTTGTTTGGTGTTTTGTTTTATTTTCTGGAGATAATTTAGAATTTTAGGTATTTTATAATATAGTTCAATATTGTCAAAGACTATCTGAGTCAAAACAATTTATTTAGTCATTGAATCATTTAAATGGCCCAGTGAATTTATCATTTCTTGCAATAAAATAAGAGAGGTGAAAACATCTAGTTTATTGAATGGGTAGAGATATGGGTATGTGCAACTCAAGAGAGGAGCAAATGCAGATATTTAAGCTGCTACAGATTTTCTGGGAAATTTACAAAGGCTTTTATATAAAGCTTGAAAACCAGTTACTATGGAGTCAATTTCAATTCATCGTGACCCCATGTATGTCAGAGTAGAAATACCTCCATAGATTTTTCAACAGCCAATTTTTTGGAAGTAGATGCCAGGCCTTTCTTCTGAGGTATGTCTGAGTGAACTTGAACCTTCAACATTTTGATAATCAGCCATACATGTTAAACTTTTGCACCATCCAGTGCAAAATTAAGTCTTAATTTTGCCTAAATCAAGAACACTAATTTCTATAGATTCTTGAAAAAGCTTAATTTACAAAGGGTTGATAACTCTTAAAACTGGAGAAGAAACTCACTGTACTTATTTATTCCCTTATGTTTTCTATATTAAGATGATAATATACTTGTAAATCTATTTCTAGGACACACACACCCAAAATGCTATAAATGATTAGTGCTCATAATTCCTTTTTCTTAATACTTTCTCCTGCTCACTTTCCTTTTATAAGCACCCAGTTTAATACATTTGATATTTGTTCTTAAATATGCATATATCTTATAAAAATACAATATAATTTTAATTTTATATGTGTTTTAAATTTATTCCATTTAGGGGCCTTTTCCTTTCATTCTTTTGTTTTAAATTCATAGGTATATATCTAATCCAGTGATTCTCACACTATTTGGTCTCTAGAACTCTTAAAAATTATTGAGGCTCCCAAAGAGCTTCCCCCCCCCCCTTCTTTTAATTATATCTAGCAATAGTTATTGTTAGCCCACAACTCATGGTGACCTTGTGTACAATGAGATTGAACTACTTTGATGCATAAGGTTTGCATTAGCTGCTTTTCAGAAGTAAATCACTAGGCCTTTCTTCTTTGTCCATCTGGAAGTCCACTGAAATCTACTTGGCATCATAATAACACATAAGCAAGCTTCCACTGACAGATGAGTGGTGGCTACACTTGAGGTGCATTGGTCTCGAACTGAACCTGAATCTCCTACATGGAAGGTGAGAATTCTACCACTGAACTTCCACTGCTGCTTTTATCAATAGTTATTATATTAGAAATTCAAATTGAGCACTTGAAACACATTAATGTATTTATTTATATTAAAATAATAGTAAATCCAATACATGTTAACATATATAGTTTATAAGATATGTATTTCTATAAAACATATTTTCCAAAATATCTATGAGAAGAATGGCCTTATTTTTCAGTTTTTGCAAATGTTAGTCTGTTATATTATTTCAGTTAATAAATATGAAGAAATTCTTGCCTCATATTCTAGAAAATGCAGGAGTATTCTAATAGACTTACCAGCTAAATTGTGTATATTCTCTTTGGTACTGCAATAAAATTGAATCAGCCACTCCACAGGAGATGTAGCAGTCTGCCTCTGTTAAGATTTACAGCCTTGGAAACCCTATGGGGCAGTTCTACTCTGCCCTATAGGGTCACTATGAGTTATAATCAGTTTGATGACTCTGGGGTTTTTTTTTAGTTTCTTAAAGGATGATTGTAATGTGGAATCTAATACAATGTCAAATAACTTTTTCTGCTCATTTACATTAAAATCCATTGGTCTATCCTGTCCTTCGAATTTCTCTTTTACCCATGAAAGATACTGTAACATAACAAACTTAACATTTGGGTAAAGTAATAGTTCACTGACTAATGCAGATCTTCTGAAGAGTGGCATATTTAATTACATACTGTAAAGAAAAAAATAAAGGATACTCATTCACATCTCACCATCAGAAAAGTCTTTATGTATTGGAAGCTGTCAAGTTCAGTGGCAGATACAAGTATTCCGAGATTCTAATTTTCACTTGAAAGCTTGGATCATTGGCAGCAAATAATTTCAGTTATTTTCCTGGAATTAGCAAGTTCACTTTGTTCATTTTTTAGAGAATGTATGAAAAGCTACGCTGGAATAACTATCATTTGTCTATCAGTTGTTCTATCAGTACAAATGGTTTCTCAAGAAAAAAAAAGTGACTTTCAGCTCACAACTCAAATAATCACACGAGTGCTTTGCCTTGAGGGTCCTCATGCCTCAGTGTGCAGCAGGTAATCTTATGTCTCCTTCCCACTTTATCACATACAGTATAAAAGAGAAATGTACACACAGGTTGATATTTAATAAAATTAATATTTTGTACTGTTCCATCAAGGGAGAGGGGCAGTTATGGTTCAGTGATACTATTCTCGTCTTCCATCCATGAGACCCAGGTTTGATTGTGTTGCAGAGTAATAAATTTTCACCAACACCTTCTGCAGCAAAAGAGATTTTTTTATTGTGACATATCAGAAAATGAAAATGAATAATGGGAAATTGGCTGCGAGCACTATGGATATAAACAAACCAAAATCCAAAGAACTACAATTAATAGGTGCTTTTTATACAATTTTAACAAGTGTTAATTCATTGTAAATTCTTTCAAA
This sequence comes from Orycteropus afer afer, assembly GCF_000298275.1. Taxonomy (NCBI): domain Eukaryota; kingdom Metazoa; phylum Chordata; class Mammalia; order Tubulidentata; family Orycteropodidae; genus Orycteropus; species Orycteropus afer. The sequence goes on along the minus strand of NW_006921823.1, from coordinate 3,378,077 downwards.
GCCCCTTTACGATCATTGAAGCATGTACATATGAGTAAATTAGTTACATGCTATGATTAGCGAAAGTAGAAACCAAGAACTAAAATTATGGTTGGGTAATCTTTTTTTTTTTTTTTTCCTGTTTTCTCTAAGCTATGGTATCTTGGCTCAGAGGTCTTGGGTCTGTCAATTGGTGATTGCCTGGCAGCCTTTAGATTTGTTTTGGGCTTATTATGTGGGTTATGAATTATATTAGGCAGATCCTTAACTTGATGCCTGGTATGTTGTTATTCAGTTTTTATACGTACATCCAGCCTCCATTGTCTGTCATCCATTGGACCAGTTAGAGCGCTCTGTTCTATATTTTGAGCCTTCTGTTTATTGTTTGAAGAGTCTATACATCTTGACAGACATTCCTTACAGCCTGCTGTGACTTGATCAAGCCTCCATAGATTCCCAGACAATGCATTTCAAGCTCAGCCACCACGCACCTGTCATTGGATGCTTGTATGTTGCTATGATGCCAAACAGGTTTCAGTGGAGCTTCATGACTTAGATGGAGTAGAAAGAAAGGTCTGGGGATCTATTTCTGAAAATCAACCATCAAAAACCCTATGAATCACAATGGTCTGATCCACAACTGATCCTGGAAATAGTGCAGAGCCTGGCAGCATTTCAACATTAATTGTTTATTAATGACATTTTTAAGCAAACTGACATTAATTTTACTAATGAATGCATTATGGTGATGAGTTTAATAACTGTGGTACAATATAGCTTGATGTCACTGCTTAATACATGCTAGTGCCCAGCAGTTTTATCCCACTTGGCTTTGCACCATTGTTGCAAAAATCAATGCAGAAAAAGAAAAAAAAAAAAGGATGGGGGAATAACCCCCTTATATTATTATGAAAATAGTCTTAACCACATGAACTTCCTAAAGGGATCTTTGGGAAGCCCAATAGTTCTCAGACCACACTCTGAATATTTCCCTTACCTACTTACTATTAGTGCCTAAGGCACTTGACTGCTAACCAGAAGGCTGGCTGTTCAAATCC
>NW_006921823.1:3329281-3376908 GCF_000298275.1 Orycteropus afer afer | reverse complement strand
ATCTATTGTGATGTGGGTGAAAGTTAACAAAGCAAATTGGTTTTACATTCAATAGCTCATATACATTTTAGTTTGTGACATTGATTGCAACCCCCACAATGTAACAGCACTCTTCTCACTTTCTCCCTGTGGTTACCATTTTTCTTTTTTCCTTTTTTCCTATCCATCCCTGCCTTCTGAGCTTTCTCCCTGGGAAAATTCTGCTTTCAATTTCTTATGATTATTCTAAAGGGTTCATACCTCTCTGGTGTTATTGTTCACCTCATAAGTCTGTCTGTTGTTTGAATGAAAGTTGAGCCACAAGAGTGAGCTCAGTTCCAAGCCTAAAAGTTGACTAAGGACTATAGCCTCAGGGGTCCCACTAGTTTCTATCAGACTAGTAAGGCTGGTTTTTTTTTTTTTTTTTTTTGAGTTTTGGCCCACATTTTTCTGCCACTCTATCTAGGATCTCCTATAGTTATCCATGTCAGAGTGGTTGGCAGTGGTAGCTGGGCATCATGTAGTTCTGGCCTCTGGGTTGTAGAGACTGAGGTTCTTGCAGTCCACTAGTTGCTTGGACTAATTTCTTCCATCTGCCTTTGATTTTCTTCACTTTTCTTTGCTCTGAACTAGCAGAGACCAATAGTTGCACCTTAGATGGCTGCTCACAAACTTTTAAGACCCCAGTCGCTACTCACCATACCAAACCAAACGCACTGCCATCAAGTCAATTCCAACTTGGGTTTCCAAGGCAGTATCTCTACAGAAGTAGATTGCCCAATCTTCCTTCCAAGAAGTGGCTGGTGGGTTTGAACTGCCAGCCTTCTGGTTAACAGTCAAATGCCTTAAGCACTATGCCACCAGAGCTCCCAGTCACCAAAATAGGATGTAGAACAATTTGTTTATGGGCGATGTTATGCCAATTGATTTTGCTGTCCCCTGGGACTATGGTTCTGAGCCCACCTGCCCAAAGACTTACTCCTTCAATATATTTTGTTATGACTAAGAAGTTTTTGTAACTTTGCCCTTACCCCCCATTAGCTCTGTTATATACATGGATATTTTTTTACAACACTTACAGATACATCAGTAGAAATATCATATGCCAAACCTATATATGGTCATGGTTATTTGCCTACTCATTTCTGATCATCTTGTCTGCCTATCCATGAGTCTATCTACTCATAGATTAATGTTTATAATTACTGATAATCCAGTATTGTATATGTAATAGTCTTTACCTTTGTTGTCTAACTCTTGTGCACTCCTTTGTGCTATCCTTTTCCTTAGTGATATTGTGCTACTCACCCATATTTTGTATATTGCCTTTCCCTTCACACAAATTAGTACATATCTCTTACCTAGTTAGTATTTTTCTCTTCCTTCCCCTCCCATCCCTGGTAAACATAAAAGAATATTTCTTTCCATGTGTAAGCTTTTCCTTGACTTTTTATAATAGTAGACTCATACAATAGTTATCTTTTTTGATTGACTTATTTCACTCAGTATAATGTCTTCCAATTTCATCCACATTATGAGTATTTTTCATAAATTCTTCATTATTCTTTAATGTTTTATAGTTTTCCATTGTGCATGTAGCATAGTTTGTTTATGCATTGATCCATTGATGGGCACTTACATTGCTTCCATCTCTTTGCAATTGTGAATAGTGCTGCAACAAACATGGGTGTGCATATATCTATTTGAGCCCTGGTTCTCATTACTACTAGGATATAGCTAATAGGATTGCTGATTACTAAGTCCTTATGATTTTCTTCTTTCTTATTTTGGTTAAAAGGCTTATTAATTTTCTTTGTGGTTACCTCTAGTTAATTTTTATCCTCCTAAGTTTGAAACAAACAGATCTGTCTTGGATGTACAGTCAGAATGTACTGTAGATGTAAGAATGGCTAAACTTCATTCGTTGTACTTTGCTCATGTTGTCATAAGAGACCAGTCCCTGGAGAAGGATATCATGCTTTGTAAAGTAGAGGGCCAACGAAAAAGTAGAAGACCTTCAATAAGATGGATTGACACAGGGACTGCAATGATGGATTCAAGCATAGCAGTTATTGTGTGGGTGACACAAGACGGGGCAGTGTTTTGTTTTGTTGTACATAGGGTCACAATGAGTCAGAACTTAACTCAACAGCACCTAAAAACAACAACAAATTTGAAACAGTCTGCCTTACATTGATATCATCCTGACTTCCTGTCAATTTGGAAGTACTATTATTACATCATTTATTCTCTTTTTTTGCCTTTAGAGCATCATTTGGGAGCTCTGAGCTCTGGTGGCGTAGTGCCTAAGACACTTGACTGCTAACCAGAAGGTTGGCAGTTCAAACCCACCAACCACTCCTTGGAAGGAAGATTGGGCCATGTACTTCTGTAGTGATACTGCCTCAGAAATCCAAGGAGGGGTCGCTATGAGTTGGAGATGACTCAACAGCACCTAACAACAACAGTTGTCATTTACAGATGACACCTCTGATTCTCTCTTTTTAGTCTTACAAGCTTGTTTCAATTTAGATTAGAGTATTCTTACTTAGGAGTTCTGGTAGCATAGTGCCTAAGGCACTTGACTACTAACCAGAAGGCTGGTGGTTCAAACCCACCAGCCACTCCTCAGAAGGAAGGTTGGACAATCTACTTTCGTAGTGATACTGCCTCGGCAACCCAAGGATGGTTCGCTATAAGTCGGGTCCAACTCAATGGCACATAACAACAACAACAACATTCTTACTTAGATTATTTCTCTTCATATTATCCTATGTGATTCTTAGGCTTTCTTCATTTTTCTTCATTCTTTTTTTTCTGATTTTTCCTCATATAAACTGGTGGCAAGGGATTTATCTTCTACTTGACTAATCCATTCTTCACTCACTTTGATTCTTCTCTTTTATCTTTCCAGTATGTTATATATTTCCTTTATTTCAGTGTTAATCTTCTGGATTTCTGATTGGTGTTTGTGATTTCTAATTGTCTATTTTTTTCATTTTGCTCTTGTATCATTTTCCTGAATTCTTTTAGGTTATTGTTTGTCTTTTCCTTGATTTTGTTTGTGTCTTACTAGAACTTTTGGATTATATATGCATAAAATCTTTAGAATTCCTTATCAGGTACTTCTATTACCTGTTCTTCCTTGGAGAGGTTTCCCACTTCTTAATTTTGGTCATTTTTTTCATGCTATCTTGTCCAGTTTTTTTGTTTGAATGGAAGTTAGTTGTCTGTTCTCTCTGAGACATTTTGGAGCTGATATTGTTTGTTAATTTTGTGTTTGTCTGTTTCACCTTGAGTTTTTTTTTTTTTTTTTTTTTTGCTTTTTTTCAATATATTTGGGTGGATGGGGCAGATGTGCTTCTTTGATTGCTAGCTTTGCAGCACTCAGGCACTCTCCACCTGTCTCCAGATAGGTGGAATAACTGGTGGTAATATAGACACAAATGTCTATTAGCCATGAGGAGTTGTTATGGGTGGGATGAGCAGATGTTGTCCACCGTCTATCCTGAATCCAGTGGTACAGTAGTGGGTGGTAGTGATTGTTCATTGGGTAAGGTAGTAGGTGTAGTAGGTATGGGTGACAGTAGGGAATTAACATATACTTCCTATCAGATGGGGAGCAAGCAAACACAAACAAAAGGAGCTCTGGTGGCATATTGCCTAAGGCATTTGAATGCTAACCAGAAGGCTGGTGGTTCAAACCCTTCTTCTCAGAAAGAAGACTGAGCAATCTACTTCTGTAGTGAAACCACCTCAGAAACCCAAGGAGGCGTTGCTATGAGTCGGGTCTGACGCAATAGCAGTGAGTTTTTTAATTTATCAGATGGGGCAGGAAAAAAAGAAGAAAAATAATAATGATAAAGGGGGGGTAGGTGAGAAGAAAAATTGGTAAAAATAAGAGAAGAAGAAGAGGTAGAGGTAGAAATACACAAATCCAAAGGAAGAAAAAATAAAAGAAAATAGAGAAAAATAAATTTAATTTAAAAAGAAATTAAAGAGAGAGGAGCTGGTGTAATTATGGTTACTTGGCAGTGGTGGCAGCAAGCAGCTGTGACACAATCTGTGGGAGTGGTTGCCCACAGAGGTGGTATGAGCCTGGCTCATGTGAGTGTCTCCCACAGAGGAGACCACAGTGTCACACATTTTGTGTTCAGTGGGAGCAAGGTCTGTCAATGACACAGGCATAGAGATTCAGAGCCATAGATACTGGCTCTGTCTGCTTGAGGCATGTTACAAGCAGTGGCTACACTCCTGAAGAGGCTGTCAAGAAAACAAGCAGGGGTGTGTTGGCCATGGGGGCATTCCTAGCCACTGGGTTGGTGGGGGCTGGAAAAAGGCTCACCTCTAGTCACGAGGAAGGTGTGTTTGGGAGAGAGCAGAAAGGACTTCTCCAGCCACAATTCACTGGTACCCGTGGGTACCACAATTCACTGGCCTGCCTGCTACCCCTCTGGATGCATGTGGCCAATTACCTAGCTTCTGCTCAAACTCAGTCAAATACAGGGCCACCCAGAGTCTTAACTTGTTAGATTGACAAGGACTCAATTTCCAAAGATATTACATTCTGAGTTCAAAGCAAACATGAATTTTGGGAGCTACTAGTTAACCTACTAGGAGACCTAGTGGCACAATAGTTATGTGCTCAGCTGCTAACCAGAAAGTCAGTGGTTTGAACCTACCAGCCACTCTGTGGGAGAAAGATGTGGCAATCTGCTTACATAAAGATCTTCCATAAATATTTATAGACTTGGAAACTTCATGGGGCAGTTCTACTATGTCTTTAGGGTTCCTATGAGTTGGAATTGACTTGAAAGCAATAGAAGTTAATCTACTATGTTGTTGTTGTTGTTGTTATGTGCCATCGAGTCGGACCTGACTCATAGCGACTGCTGGTTGGGTTTCCAAGGTGGTATCACTAGGGAAGTAGATTGCCCAACCTTCCTTCTGAGGAGTGGCTGGTGGGTTTGAACTGCCAGCCTTCTGGTAAACAGTCTAATGCCTTAGGCACTATGCTACCAGAGCTTCTTAATCTACTACAGGTGAGACCTTTTCAATTTCATTCAATTATTTATCCCTAGTATATAGAGTAATGCTTGGGACATTTGATACTCAATAAATATGTTTTTTTTTAAATCTTTTTATTTTGATATGGGTAAAAGTTTACAGAGAAAATTACTTTTCCATTCAACCATTCATATATAATTTGCTTTATGCCACTGATTGCAAACTCCACAATGTAGCAGTACTATTTCCACATCTTCCCTGTGTTTTCCATTTCTATTCATCTCTCTTTCCTTTCCTTTTCTACCTTCTGAGTTTTCTCCCTGGGGATATGCTGCTCTTTTGATCTTTGGTTGATTGTTCTAAGGAGTGTTACTACCTTCCTGGTGTCATTATTCACCTTAAGTAACCACCCCATTGTTTGGATGAAAGTTGAGCTACAAGGAAGAGAGTTCAATTCCAGCCTATAAGGATCTCTGGTGATGTAGGCATTTAACTGTTCAAAACCACCAGCAGTTCAAACCCACCAGCCACTCCTCAGAAGGAAGATCAGGCAATCTACTTCCATAGTGATATCACATACATATATATATTTAACTTTTTTTTAATTGTGATTTGGGTGAAGGTTTACAGAATAAATCAGTTTTCTATCCAAAATTTCATTCAGATTTTGTTTCATGCCATTGATTGCAATCCCCACAATGTAATAGCAGTCATCCCACTTCCTCCCTCTGTTTTCCATTTCCATTCATCCTTCTTTCCTATCCCTTCCTGCCTTCTGAACTTTGTCTTTGGAAAAATGCTGGGCTTTTAATCTCATATGGTTGGTTGATTGTTCTAAGGAATGCATACCTCCCTGGTGTTATTGTTCACCTTATAAATTTGTTTATTGTTTGGCTGAAAGTTGAGCCATGGGGATGAGTTCATCTCCAGGCTTAAAAAGTGATTAGGAAGTTGTTAAAGAGTTCTTGAGAGCTCTGTTGCCATAGTCCCTAAGGCAATTGACTGCTAACCAGAAGGCTGGTGGTTTAAACCCACCAGCCACTCCTCGGAAGGAAGACTGGGCAATCTACTTCTGTAGCGATACTGCCTCAGAAACCCAAGGAGGGGTTACTATGGGTCAGATCCGACTTGACAGCAGTGAGGTTTTTTTTTTTTTTTTTTTTTTTTTTTTAAGAATTCTTAGGAGGTTCTTGGAGAGTGATTAGGAGTCTCTATTTGACCAGACACCCTAGTCTTTTTTTATGAGTTTGAATTTTTTCCCACATTTTTCTCCCACTCTGTCCAGGAACTTCTAATATTATCCCTTTCAGGTTGGTTGGTAGTACTAGATAGACACCATCTAGTCCTCCTGGTCTCAGAGTCATGGATGCTAGGATTCACATGGTCCATTAGTCCACTAGACTGATAGTTTTCTTGTGTCTTTGCTTTTCCTCCTCTTCTATGCTCCAGATGGGGAGAGACCAATAGTTGCACCTTAGATGGCTTTTAAGACCCCAGTCACTCCTCAACAAAGTAAGATGTAAAACATTTTCTTTGAGAACTATGTTGTTCCAACTGACTTTGATATACCCTGAGACTATGGTCCTGAGCTCCCAGGCCCAGCAACTCATTCCCTCAAGGTGTTTGGTTATGGCTAAGGAGTTTTTGGGAGCTCTGGTGGCATAGTGCTTAAGGCCTTTGACTGCTAACTAGAAGGCTGGCAGTTCAAACCCACCAGCCACTCCTCAGAAGGAAGGTTGGGCAATCTACTTCCATAGTGATACCACCTCAGCAACCAAGGAGGGGTTGCTATGAGTCAGATCCAACTCCAAGGCAGTGAATTTGGTTTTGTTTTTGAAGGAATTTTCACAGCTTTTTCCCCCTGTATGCACTACTATATTCACAGATATATTTGCAGCTTATGTAAATATATATGTAGAAATATCCTTGTCGACTCTATGTATATTTGTGGGTGTAGTCTCATTCACCTTCCCACATCTGTTCAGCTTGAGGGACTCTGTATTCATTAGTAGATTACAGTTGTTGCTGTTATTGCACAATTGTCTATGTAATAGTATTTACCTTTGTTGCATTTACCTCTTGTTCTCCTTTTAGTGTCTTCCTTTGCCTTGATTATTTTGTACTAAACTCCCCTTTATTGTATATTGCCTTTCCCCTTACCTAAGTTAATACATATCTACCCTCTAATTAGTGTTTTGCCCATCTTTTCTCTCCCACCCCTGATAACCTTCAACCAATGTCTCTTTCTGTTTGTAAACCATTTCTTGACATTTTTACAGTAGTGGTCTCATACATATTTGTCCTTTTGTGATTGTCTAATTTGACTCAGTATAATATCTTTTAGTTTCATTCATATTATCAGGTGTTTTACAGATTTGTTATTATTCTTCAACATTGCATAGTATTCCATTGTGTGTGTGTACCATACTGTTGATAGGCATTTAGGCTGTTTCTTTTTGCTATCATGAATATTGCTATGATGATCAAATCTGTCTTGGAAGAAGTACAGACAGAATCCTCCATAGAAGCAAAGATGGTGAGACTTCATCTCTCAAGTTTGATCAAATTATTAAGAGGAACCAGTTCCTGGATTAAGACATCATGCTTGATAAAATGGGTGGTCAGCAAAAAAGATTAAGACCCTCAACAAGATGGATTCATGTAGCGGCTGCAATGATAGGCTCAAACATAAAAATGATTGTAAGGATGATGCAGGATCAGATACTGTTTCATTCTGTTGTGCATATAGTGTCTATGAGTTGGAAACAATTCAAAGGCACCTAGCACAACAGTGAGATTACTGGATCATATATTTCTATTTCCAACTTTTGAAGAAAGCACCATCACATTTTCCACAGTGGTTGTACCATTTTACAGTCCCATCAGTATATGAGGGCTCCAGTTTCTCCATGTCCTTGTCAGCATTTGTTATTTTCTGTTTTTTCGAACTTTGTTATTAATGATCAAGTGAGATGATATCTCATTGTTTTGATTTGCATCTCTCTAATAGTAAATGATCACGAGCATTTATTCATGTGTTTGTTGACCACATGAATATCTTCTTTGGTGAAGTGTCTTTGAATGTCCTCTGCCAATTTCTTAGTTAGACTGTTTGTTATTTTGTTGTTGAGGTCTTGAAGGGTTCTATACATTTTCGAGATTGGATTCTTGTGCCATATGTCATTGCCAAATTTTTTTCCAAGTCTGTGGGTTCTCTTTTCACTCTTTTACTGGAATCTATGATGTTCATGTGTTTAATTTTAGGAGGTCCTGGTCATCTAATTTGTTTTCTGCCATTTGTGTGTTTTCAGTTATGCTTGATAGTGTATTTGTGCAATATATTAGGCCCCTATGTTTGTCCCTATTTTTTCTTTGATGATTTTTAGAGTTTGAGGTTTTACATTTTAGTCTTTAATACATCTTCACTTAGGTTTTTTTCAAGATTTTCTTTTTTATTGTGATTTGGATGAAAGTTTGCAGAGCAAATTTGTTTTGCATGCAGCAGTCCATACACATTTTGTTTTGTAACGTTTACTGCAATACACACACCATAATAGTATTCTTTCCACTTCCTCTCAGAGTTCATCCCTTCCCTTTAAGTTAGTTTTTGTAGATGGTGAGTGATGTGGATCCTGTTTCATTTTTTTTTTTTTTTCAAATGACTATTCAGTTTTGATCAACTTCTGGGTTCTCAATTCTGTTCTGTTGGTCTATGTACGTGCCATTGTACCAGTACTGGGCATTTTTAACTAGTGTGGCTGTTTAGTAGGTTTTGAGATAAGGGAGTGTGAGGTCTCCTACTTTTTCTTCTTCTTTAGTAGTGTTTTGCTTATCCAGGATCTCTTTCCTTTCCATACAAAGTTGATGATTAGTTTTTCCATCTCTTTAAAGAATGATGGTGGAATCTGGATAAGGATTGTATTATATCTGCACATCGATTTGGGTAGTATTGACATTTTCATAATGTTAAGTCTTCCTGTTCATGAACATGGTATAATCTTCCATTTATGAAGCTCTCTTTTTGTTTCTTGTAGCTATGTTTTGTAGTTTACTTTTCATAGGTCATTTGTATATCTGGTTAGATTTATTCATAAGTATTTTATCATTTTTGTTGCAATTGAAAATGGTATTGTTTTCCTGGTTCTTTTTCAGAGTTCTCTTTGTTGGTATAAAAGAATCCAACTGATTTTTAGCATTGATTTCTTTTTACCCTGCCACTTTGCTATATCCTTGCATAAGTTCTAGGAGCTCTGGTGTGGTAGTGCCTAAGGCATTTGACTGCTAACCAGAAGGATGGCAGTTCAAACCCACCAGCCACTCCTCAGAAGGAAGGTTGGGCAATCTACTTCTGTAGTAATATCACCTCAGAAACCCAAAGCGGGGTCACTATGAGTCGGATCCAACTTGACAGCAGTATGTGTATAACTTCCAGCAGTTTCCTTGTTGAGTCTATGACATTTTCTATGTAGAATCATATCATCTGCAAATATAAATGGTTTTACTGCGTCTTTGCCTATTTGGATGCCTTATATTTCCTTTTCTCACTTTATTGCACTGACAATGACTTCCAATGCAATTTGTATAGGAGTAGTAATAAAGTGTGTCCTTGTTTGGTTCTTATTCACAGGGGGAATGCTTTCCATCTCTCCCTATTTAGACTAATGTTGGCAGCTGGTTTTGTATGTATGCCCTTAATTATGTTGAGGGATTTCCATTCTATTCTTATTTTGCTGAGCATTTTTATCAAGAATGAGTGTTGGATTTTGTCAAATGGCTTTTCTACACTCATTGGTATGATCACTTTACTCTTTTCCTTTCTTTTAATTATGTTGTGAATTACAATGATTGTTTTTCTAATGTTGAACCATCATTGCATAACTGGTATACCATTTGGTTATAATGTATGATTTCTTTGATATGGTGTTAGATTTACTCCCTAGGATTATGTTGACAATTGTTGCATCTGTGTTCATGAGGGATATTAGTCTATAATTTTCTTTTTCAGTGGTATGTCTGCTTGGCTTGATATCACGGTTATGCTTGTTTCATAGACTGAGTTTGAGTATTTCTTTTTTTGTGTTCTGAAATAGTTTGAATACAATTGGTCCCAGCTCTTCTCTGAATGTCAGTAGAATTTGCCAGTGAAACTGTCTGTGCCAGGACATTTTCTGGGGGGAGAAGAGGTTTATGACTTCCTCCACGTCTACTTTTGTGATGTGCCCATTCAAATTTTCTATGTTAGATTTGTTTAGGTTGCGCAGACAGTGTGTTTCTAGAAATCTGTCCATTTCTTCTAGGTTTTCAAATTTGTTAGAGTGCAGTTATTCAAAGCTTTCTGTTATTATCCTTCTTACTTCAGTTGGTTCTGTTGTGACAACACCTATTTCATTTCTTATTCATGTTATTTGCTTCTTCTTCTTTTCTATTCTTAAATTTACCAGATGTTTGTAAATTTTATCAGTCCTTAAGGAAAAATTTAAAAAAAAAAACAACTAGTTTTTCCTGTATCCTGTTTCAATCATTTCTGCTAGACTCCTTATTATTTCCTTTCTTCTGGCAAGTATAGGCTTTTTGTTGTTGTTGTTGTTGTTGTTAACATATCACAATGAATCAAGAAAAGATTGAAGTTGTCAAAGACTTCTTATTACTTGGTTCTACAATCAATGTCAATAGAAGCAGCAGTCAAGACATCAAGACATATTGCATTGGGCAAATCTGCTGCACCTCTTTCTAGTGATGAAGAGCAAAGATAACTCCTTGAAGACTAAGATGTGCCTAACCCAAGCGATGGTATTTTCAATTGCCACATATGCCTGTGAGAGCTGGACAATGAATAAGGAAGACTAAAGAAGAGTTGATGCGTTTGAGTTGTGGTGTTGGTGAAGAATGCTCAAAGAACTAAGAAGTCTGTCCTGGAAGAAGTATAGGCAGAATGCTGCTTGGAAGTGAGAATGGCTAGACTTCATCTCATCTACTTTTGTTATGATGTCAAAAGGGACCATTCTCTGGAGAAGGATGTCATACTTGGTAAAGTGGAAGGTCAACAAAAGAAGGGAAGGCTAAATAAGATGGACTAACATGATGGCTTCAGTGAGGAGCTCAAGTATAGTAGAGATAATGAGGCTGGCACAGGACCAGGCATTGTTTCATTCCATTGCATATAAGGTCACTATGAGTTAGAGACAACTTGACAGCACATAACAACAATCTATTTTTATTTCCACAGCAGGAATTTTACTTATTTCTAAGATTCTTTTTATTTTTATAATTTCAGGAAGAAAATTTTTATCACTAAACCAAAAACTCACTGCCATCAAGTTGATTCCTACTCATAGTGACTCAAGAGGACAGATTAGAACTGCCCCCAGAGGGCTTCAAAGGCTATAAATCTTTTTTCTTTTTTAACTTTTTGTTGTTATTTGGGTGAAATCTTATAAAGCAGATCTATTTTACATTCCATAGTTCATTTATGCATTTTGTTTTTGTAACACTTGTTATATTTCCCATGGTGTAACATCTCACCTCCCACTTCCTCCTTGTGGTTACCCTTTCCTTGTGTCCTTCTTGCCTATGCATTCCTGACTCCCTATTTCTCTCCCTGTGTAAATGCTGCCTTTCTGATCTCCCAAGGTTGTTTATTTTAAACAGCTTATCTCTCTGGTGCAGATGTTCCACTCATAGGCTTATCTATTGTCTGGCTGACAGTTGAGCCACAGAAGTAGGTTAATTCCAGGCCCAAAGCGTCACCCAGGGCCATAGTCTCTGAGGTTTCAGCAGTCTCTATCAGACCAGTAATACTGGTATTTTTTTTTTTTTCAATGATTTTGAGCTTTGTTCCACATTTTTCTCCCACTCTATACAGGATCTCCAATTTTGATTCTTTTCTGAGTGGTTAGCATTCATACTTGGGCACCATCTAGTTCTTCTGGTCTCAAGAGCCATATAGGTTGAGGTTCTCATGGTCCATTAGTCCTCTGGACTAACTGTTTCCATGACTCTTTGATTTTCTTCTCTTCTTTGCTCTGGATGAGGGGAGACGAATATTTGCCACTTAGATGTCCGTTCATGAGCTTCTAAGACCCCAGTCACTACTTACTGAAGTAAGATGCAGAACAATATTTTTGTATATCATATTGTGCCAACTGAGCTTGATATTCCCCTAGACAATGGTCCCTAGTCAGCGGGGACTCCCTCAAGGAGTTTATTTATTACTAAGAGAAGTTATCTTAACTTTTTTTTTTCTTTTTGCTGTTGTTTTTCAAATTGTTTTAGATGTTGGGTTAAGGTGTTAATATTGGTTCTTTCTTTTTTCATGTGTGTCCTTATTACTATAGATTTTTCTCTGAGCACTACTTTTGCTTTGTCCCAAATATTTCGCTATGTTGTACTTTCATTCTCCTTTGATTCAAGGCCATTTTCATTTCATTTTTTATTTCTTTACTCAGTCATTTTTAAGAAGGGTATTATTCCATTTATATGTATTTGATTTTTTCTTTGATCTTCCTTTGTTGATTTCTAATTTTATGTTATTATGACCTGAGAAGATTTTTGTTGTTGTTGTATTTCAGTATTTTTAAAATTTATTGACATGTGCTTTGTGGTCTAACATATGGCCTATTCTGGAGAATATTCCATGTGTACTGGAAAAGAAAGTATGTTATGCTTTTGTTGGGTAGAGTGTTCTGTATATGTGTATGAGTCCTAGTTGCTTGATTGTGTTGTTTAGATCTTCTGTATCTTTGCTGAGTTTCTTTCTAGTTGTTCTATCCTTCATCAAAAATGGTGTATTAAATTCCCCTACTATTATTGTGGGATTGTTTATTTCTCTTTTCAATTCTGTTAAAGTTTGATTTATGTATTTTGGGGCTATTTCATTGGGTGCATAGCTATTTATTATAGTTATGTCCTCATGTTCAACTGACACTTTAATTATTATGTAATGTCCTTCCCTATCCCTTTTGCTGTTTTTATTGCCCTAAACTCTTTTTATTGGAAATTAATATTGCCAGTCCTGCTCTTTTTTGGTTGTCACTTGCTAGATATATGGTTTTCCACCCTTTGATTTTTAGTTTATTTTGTCTTTGTCTCTATAGTGTGTCTCTTGTACACAGCATACTGATGGGTCATTTTTTTAAAATCCATTTTGCTACTCTCTGTCTCTTGATTGATGCATTTAAGCCACTTACATTTAGTGAAATTATCAGTATATCTGAATTTACTCATTTCATTAGTGTGATTGTGTGTGTTTTGTGGTGTTGATGATTTCTTTGTTTCATATATTTTTCTGTGCTGAGTTCATTTTATTTAAAGATTTTCTTATCATTTCCTCCATTGCTGTTATTTTATTTTTTTTTACTAGGAGTTCATAATTTTCTTCTTTTTAATTTTGGTGTGAAGGTTTATTATTGTTACCATTATTTGAGCTTACTCTGTAATTTATTATTAGCTTCCCAAGTTTAAAACTATCCATTAGATCATCTTGACTTCCTATACATTTGGAAGTTCAGTGACTACATTATTTTGCTTTGTAATTGGTATTGTTTACAAGTTGACATCTGTTTCCTTTTTTCTCAGTATTTTTTTTTTAAATACTTCTGTATCTGAGTTGATTTCTAGCTGATGTTGTCATGTTTCTTCATGTCCAATTGCTCTCTGTAATTATTGGTTCTCTGTCAGAAATTGACTCAATGGCAGTGAGGTTTTTTTTCTTTTTTTTTTTTTTTCCTGTCTAAAGGATTTACTTTAGCATTTTCTGTAAGATTCTGGTTTTTCAAATTTACTTGATTTCTGTTTATCTGAGAATGTCCTGATTTTGCCATAATATTTGAGGGGCAATATTGCTGGATATACTACTATTGGTAGGAGCTCTGATGGTGTAGTGCCTAAAGCATTTGACTGCTAACCAGAAGGCTGGTGGTTCAAACTAGCCACTCCTTGGAAGGAAGGTTGAGCAATCTACTTCCATAGTGATACTGCCTTGGAAACCCAAGGAAGGGTCACTATGAGTCAGGTCTGACTTGACGGCACATAACAACAACAACAACATCACAATGACCTCTTCCATGCATGAGTCTGCCAATAAATGAAAGTTAAGTCTTTTTGGTTCCACTTCGCAGGTAACTGAGTTTTCCCCAGATTATTTTAGGATTATTTCCTTGATTAAGATATGTCCTGATTAAGATATGTCTTGCTGCTTTTCTTTTGAGGTCTACATTATTTGGGCTTTGTTGAGCTTCTTGATTGCATATCTTCATGTGTTTCATGATATTAAGGGAGTTCTCTTCCAACAAATCTTTGACAAACAAGTTTTTGTTTTGTTTTGTTTTTTCTTTTGATATTCTGGAATTCTGATCACATATTAGTTATTCCTTTCATGATGTTCCACATAATTCTCAGGCCTCCTTTCTTTCTTTCTTTTTTTTTTTTTTTTGTTTTGTTTTCTTTTCTTTTCTTTTGTTCCTCAAACAGATTTTTATTCATAGATTTTTCTTCAGTCTCTCTAATTCTATCTTTCATTGATTCAATTCTATTCTCTTGTTCTCCCAATGCTTTATATATTTCTGTAATTATAGTATTACTCATCAGAATATCTATTTACTCTGTGCACTTTCTAGTTTTAAAATTATTTTGTCAATTTGTTCTTGTGTTGCTTTCTTGAAATTTTCTGGAGTCTTGTATGTATTTTCCACATTTTTTCTGTGTTTTCATAGAACTTCCTCTCAATCCTTTCAAGGTACCTGAATATAATTCTTTAGAATTCTTTATTGGATATTTTCAATAGCATTTCTTCCTGTGGCAGATTTTCTGGCCCTGTATTTTGGTCACTTGTTTGACCATAATGATGTGTCTGTTTTGTGTGTGATATAAAGTTGTCTGTTGTTGCCAAGACATTACAGTGTTGTTGTATTGATTTTTTTTTTTTTTAATTGTACATTGGCTTGCTTCACCGTCATTTTTTGTTTTGTTTTCTTTCAATATATCCAAGGAACAGGGCAGGTCTGTCTCTCTGGTTGCTAGTTTGGCTGCACTGGACCAATACCATGTGTCTTCAGGTGGATTTGATAATCAGTGGGAGTGTGGGTGAAAGTCACAGATGGCTGATCATGCAGAGCAGCTGAGGGAAGGCTGGGCATGTGTTGTCTGCCATCTGTCTTCAGTCTTGTGGTGCTGGAGTGGGTGGTGGGACTCCCACTGTGAGTGGGGTGGTAGGTATGGTGGATATGGCTGGCTAAGGTCATTGACTTATAAGTGCTTGGAAATGATAGAAAGAAAAAAAGGGGGAACAGAGAAAAAGAAAAATAAAATGGAGGAGGAAGAGGGCAGACCTAAGAAGAAAGAAAAAGAAAACTGAAAAAAAAAAAGAGCAATATGGCACTCACTTTGTGTAGGTGGGCACTGCTGAATACAGAAGGTCAAGGGTAGGTGCAACTGAATGTAAAGGTGGCAGTGGCAGAGAATTTTCTCAGCTGAATCAAAAAAAGAAAAAGGAGAAACAAATATAAGAAAAGGTAGAAAGGAAATGAAAGGGAAAAAAAGGAAAGAAAAAGCAAGAGGGAAGAAGAGGGAGGAACTCAGAAGAAAGGAAAAAGAAAAAAGAGGAAAAAAAACTGCACAAGTATTAACTGCCAAACACAACTACAGTGGGAACATGGAACTCAGTCTAGGGTAGCGGACACCACCATCCACAAAGGGGTATGAATGGGTTATTTGGAAAAAAAAAAAAAGAGGTGAGAGAAAGAAGTATGAAAAGAAGAAAGAAGAGAAAATCAAAGAAGGGGAAAGAGACCTAAGAAAAAAAATAAAAGAAAAAGAAACAAAATTTAAAAGAAAAAAAGCAGCACAGTACAGGCAAAAGTACTAGCCACCAAACACAGATGCACAGGAATGCAGTGCTTGTTCCATGGGAGTATGTACCTCTGACTGGGGATCGGTGGGATGGGCACTGCAAACTGTGTGGGCAGAATGGGGATGGGCAGCCTCTATGCAGGATCCAACAGAAAGTGGGGGGCAAAGGAAGAGGAAGGAAAAAAAGAAAGAAGAGGAAATAAAAGAATTATGAAGAAAGATAAAGAAAGTAATGGCATATCACTGGCAGAGGGGGTGTTGATCAGCCACTGAATATGTGGGCAGCCACTTCGTGTGTGTATGTGGTGAGGGGTATGCCTGTGGTCACCAGGAGGTTGTGCAAGGTAAGGGGAGAGGTCACATCTTCCTTGTCACCAATCACCAATACGGGTGCTGGTGCAGTCTTGGGAAAATGAAACTGGTTATCTGGTTCTTGCTCTGATCAGAATGCTGCTTGCAATAATTCATAATGGCTGTGCTGTGCCAGTTGACAGTTTACCACTCCTTGTTCACTGTTTTCCTTCAGTCTCTTCCTCTTATTAGTACTTGATCTACTTTTTCTTTTTCCCTTTGAAGCTCTGGGTTCCAGGATTGTCCTTCAAGCCCATTTTACTTTGTTTCTTAAGGCTTTGTTGTAGAGGATCTGGATGGTGTATTTGCTTACTCTGCCATACTATACCTTCCCCTGTGTTGTCTATGTTATTAATCCTTTCATAAAACCAACTTCTAGTTTTGTTGATTCTATTGTTTTTCTGTTTTCTGTTTCATTTATTCCTGATCTAATCTTTATTATTTCCTTTTTTCTAGTGATTATATGCTTTTCTTGCTGTTATTCGTAACTGTTGAAGTTGTAAGGTTAAGGGATTGATTTTTGTTCCTTCTTCTCCTTTTATTAATTACTGGTATAAATTGCCCACCATGCACTGTTTTTACTGTGTCCCAAAGGTTTTGGTAGGTTGTGTTTTCATTCTCATTTGATTCAAGGAATTTTTTATTTCTTCTATTATCCAGTAATTTCATGGTGTAATTCAGTTTCTGTGTATTTGATTATTTTTTTCCTTGCTCTTTCTGTTTTTATTTCTAATTTTATACTATTGTGATCTGAGAAGATGCTTTGTACTATTTTAATGTTTTTTAATTTATTGAAGCTTGCTTTGTGGCCTAACAAATGATCTGTTCTAGAGAATGTTCCAAGTGTGGTAGGAAAGAATGTATATTGTGCAGTTGTTGGGTGAATTGTTCTGTATATGTTTATGGGGTCAAGTTGGTTGATTGTGGTTTTTTAGCATTTCTGTGTCCTTTCTGCTTTTTGGGTCCTTCATTGAAAGTGACGGTTTAAAGTTTCCTACTATTATGGTGGAGTTCATTTCTTTTTTCAATTCTGTTAAAGTTTGATTTATATATTTTGACAAAAAAAAAATCCTTGGAAGTGTAAATATTTATTATGGTTATGTCCTCTTTTTTCATTGATCCTTTAATCATTATATAATATCCTTCTTTGTCTCTTATGATAGATTTTACTTGAAAGATTATTTTATTAGAAATTCATATTGCCATTCCTGGTTTTTTTTTTTTGGCTATTTGCTTATATACATTTCTCCACCCCTTGATATTTCGTCCATTCTACTACCATCTGTCTCTTAAACTTGTTCATTTAACCCATTTACCTTCAATATAATTATCAATAAACATGAATTTACTGCTATCATTTTGCTGTGCTGTGTGTGTGTGGTGATGCTGATTTATTTGTTCCATATACTTTTGTCTGTGCTGAGTTCCTTTTGTTTATTCATTTTCTTATCATATCCTGCATTGTTGTTATTTTGGTATATACTAGATCTTCATGATTTTATTCTTTTAATTTTGTTGAGGCTTATTAGTTTTCTTCGATGTTGTTGTTGTTGTTAGGTGCCATTGAGTCAGCTCTAACTCATAGTACCTTATGTACAGCAGAATAAAACACAGCCCAGTCCTGTCCCAGCCTCATGATCCTTCCCATACCTGAGTCCATCATTGCAGCCACTGTGTCAATCCATCTCATTGAGGGTCTTTTCCCTTTTCATTGACCCTCCACTTTACCAAGCATGGTGTCCTTCTCCAGAGAATGGTCCCTCAGACAACATGATCAAATGGTCAAAAGAAGTCTGGACATTCTCATTTCCAAGGAGCATTCCCACTGCACTTCTTCCAGGACAGATTTGTTAGTTCTTTTAGCATTCCCTGATACTTTGAATATCCTTCACCAACACAACAAATCAAAAGCATTAACTCTTCTTCCATCTTCCTTATTCATTGTCCAGCTCTCACATTCATATGAGGAGATTGAAAATGCCATGGCTTGGGTTAAGCTCAACTTAGTCTTCAAGGAGACATCTTTGATCTTCAGCACTTGAAAGAGGTCTTTTGCAGCAGATTTTCCCAATGCAATGTTGTCTGATGTCTTGTCTGCTGCTTCTGTTTGTGTTGATTGTAGAACCAAGTAATATGAAGTCTTTGACAACTTCAATCTTTTCTCTATTTATCATGATGCTGTTGATTGGTCCAGTTGTGAGGATTTTTGTTTTCTCTCTGTTGAGGTGTAATCCATACTTCAGACTAGTTTTTAATCTTCATCACTAAGTGAAGTCATCTCACTTTCAGGAAGCAGAGTTGTGTTGTCTGTGTATCACAGGTTGTTAATGAGTCTTCTTCTAATATTGATGCCATGCTTTTCCTCATATAGTCCAGCTTCTCAGATTATTTGCTCAGCATGCAGGTTGAATAAGTATGGTGAAAGGATACAACCCTGACACACTCCCTTCCTGATTTTAAACCATGCAGTATCCCCTTAATCTGTCAGAACAATAGCCTCTTACTTTATGTACAGGTTCTTCATGAGTAAGATTAAGTGTTCCAAAGTTCCCATTATTCTCAATATTATACATAATGCATTATAATCCATACAAACAAATGCTTTTGCATAGTCTATAAAACACAAATAAACATCTTTCTGGTATTCTTTGCTTTCAGACATCCGTCTGACATCAGCAATGATATCCTTTGTTTCTCATCCTCTTCTGAATCCAGCTTGCATTTCTAGAAGTTCTTTGTCAATATATTGCTGCAACTGTTTTTGAATTATCTTCAGTAAGATTTTATTTGTATGTGATATTAATGATATTGTTCAATAATTTCCACAATCTGCGGAATCACCTTCATTTGGAATGGGTACAAATATGGATCTCTTCCAGTCAGTCAGGTAGCTGTCTTCCAAATTTCTTGGCATAGCTGAATGAGTGCCTCCGGCATGGCATCCATTTGTTGAAACGTCTCAATTTGTACTCTATCCTTTCCTTGTTTTTTTCCACTTCCTTCAGTGCAGCTTCAACTTTTTTCAATACCATTGGTTCTTGATTATATGCAATCTCCTTAAATGGATGAACATTGACCAGTTCTTTTTGGTGCAGTGACTGTTTATTCCTTCCATCTTCTTTTGATATTTCCCGCATCATTCAATATATCACCCAAGGAATCTTTCCATATTGCAACTCAAAGCTTAAATTTTTTTTTCTTCATTTCTTTCAGCTTGAGAAGTGCTGAGTGTGTTCTTCCCTTTTGGTTTTCTAATTCCAGGTCTCGGCACATTTCATTGTGATAATTGACTTTGTTTTCTTGAGCTGATCTTTGAAATCTTCTGTTCAGCTCTTTTATCTTGTCATTTCTTCCATCTGCTTTAGATACTGCCCATTCAAGAGGAAGTTCAGGGTCTCTTCTGATATCCATTTTGGTCTTTTCTTCCTTTCTTGTCCTTTCAACAAACTTTTGCTTTCTTCATAGATGATCTTGATGTCATCCCACAATTTCTCTGATTTTTGGTCATTGGTGTTGGATGCATCAAATCTATTCTTTAGATGGTCTCTAAACTCAGGATGGATATAATCATGGTTATATTTTGGTTCTTGTGGACTTGTTTTAATTGTCTTCAGCTTCAACTTGAACTTGCATATGAGCAGTTGATGGTCTGTTCCACAATCAGCTCCTGACCTTGTTTTGGCTGAAGATATTGAATATCTCTATTGACTCTTGCCACAGATGTAGTCAGTCTGATTCCTGTGTACTCCATCTGGTGAAGTTCACGTGTATAGCTTCCCTTTGTGTTGTTGAAAAAGCGGTATTTGCAATGAATAAGTTGTTGGTCTTGCAAAGTTCTATCATGCTATCTCCAGCATTATTTCTATCACCGAGGCCATATTTTCCAACTACCAGTGATTCTTCTTTGTTTACAACTTTAACATTCCAGTCACCAGTGATAATTCACACATCTTAACTGCATCTTCAGTCAATTTCAGACTGCAGAATTTGGTAAAAGTCTTCAATAACCTATCTTTGGCTTTGGTGTTTGGTGTGTAAATTTGAACAATAGTAGTATTAACTGGTCTTCCTTGTAGGGATATGGATATTATCTTATCCCTGATAACATTGCACTTCAGGACAGATCTTGATAAATTCTTTGTGATGATGAATGCCATGCTATTCCTCTTCAATATGTCATTCCCAGTGTAGTAGATCATATGATTGTCTGATTCAAAATGGCCAAAACCAATCCATTTCAGCACACAAAAACCTAGGATATCAGTATTTATGTGTTCCATTTCATGTTTGACAAGTTCCAATTTTCTTAGTTCATACTGTGTACATTTCATTTTCCTATTATTAAGAGATGTTTGTAGCTGTTTCTTCTTATCCTGAGACATGCCACATCAGGAAATGGAGGTTCCAAAAGCTTTACTTTATCCAATCTTTAAGGTCACCTCTACTCTGTGGAGGTAGCTCTTCCCCAGTTGTATTCTGAGTGCCCTCTGACCTGAGGGGCTCATCTTCCGGCACTATACCACACAGTGTTTCAGGGAAATTCATAAAGCTTTCCACTAATATATCAGACAACATTTCACTGTCATAAGGTTTACACTGGCCAGTTCTTTGAGAAGTGGGTGACACCTTCCTTCTTCTGAGTCTGTCTTAGTCTGAAAGCACCACTGAAACCTGCCCACCATGGGTAACCCTGCTGGCATTTGAAACACTGGTGGTATAACCTCCAGCCTCACAGCAACAGGCAAGACATGACAGTATGAAAAACTAACAGACTTGTTTTACTCCCTTAGTTGTTTTGAACTGTTCTGGTCACTTCTTGGTCTCCCTCAGCCACTCCAAACCCACAAGTCCAGCTCACTTCCTTCCTGGTCTCCTTGTCTCTCACTCCACCCCACACCTTCAAGTGGATGCCAGTGATACTCACCCCACACACTATTGTGGCAAACAATTTTCTTTGAGGTTGCTCTCTATTTTATTATTTTCTTCCCAATTTGGAACCAGTCTTTTCTATTATGATATCATCTTGACTTCCTGTTCATTTGGAACTTCTATGACCATTTCATTTATTCCTTTTTTGCTTTGTAGTTGTTCTCATTTACAAATTGATATCTCTGTTTCTTATTTTCAGTCTTGTAGGTTTATTTTACTTTGGATACGTCTATGTTTCAATTGGTTTCTGGATGATGTTTTCATGTGTATTAATCTCAGGTTGTTGTCTGTCACTGTTCATTCTTTGTCCAAGGTACTCCCTTTAGTATTTCTTCTTGTAAGCTTGGTACAGTTTTTATCAACTTCTGAAATTGTCCTAATTTTGCTGTTGTATTTGAGGGACAATTTTGATGGCTATATAATTCTTGGTTGATGATATTTTCTTTCACTTTTTTTTATATGTCATAGCATTGCCTTCTTTACTGGGTGGTTTCTGTAGAGAAATCAGAGATTAGTCATATTGGTTATCCTTTGTAAGCAATTTTTTTTTCCTTTTTCTGAACTGTTTACTTAATTATTTCTTTGCCTTTGATTTTGGAAACTTTTATTATGATATGTGTTTAGTGTTATTTTTGTTGTTGTTGTTGTTGTTTAGGTCTATGCTCTTTATCCTGTTTGGAGTTCATTGAGCTATTTGACTGTGCATCATTGTCTCTTTCATGATGTTAGGACATTTTGTTCCAACAAATCTTTGACAATTTTCTCAGTATTTTTTTTTTAATTGATTAATTTTTTTTTTTCTCTTCCTGTTCGGTATTCCAGTCACACATAAGTTATTTCTACTGATGGTTTCCCACATAATTCTTATGTTTCCTTCATTTTTTCTTTCTTTTTGCTGACCATTTCTCTAACAGATTAATATTTAGAGATCTGTCTTCAATCTTGCTAAGTCTATCTTCTATTGATTCAGTTCTACACCTTTGCCCTTCCAATCTTTTTCTATTTCTGAAATCTTAGATTGAATCTTCTGGATATCACTTTGCTTTCTCTGCAAGGTCTACTTTTCCATTTATTCTCCCCCCTCCCAATTTGTTCTGATATGATTTTCTTGAATTCTTCTGTAGTTTTGTCTGTGTTTTCCTTGATCTTTCTCACTATCTGTGGAAGTTACCTAGATATAATTCTTTTGAATTCTTATCAGGTAGTTCCAATGCCATTTCTTCCTCAGGAAGAATTTCTGGGTCTGTATTTTAGTGATTTTTTTGAGGTACATGTTGTTATTTCTCTATGTGAATGTAGGATGTTTGTTATCTCTGAGAAACTGTTGTACTGTTGTGTTTGTACTTAATTGGTGATTGCATACTGATTTTTTGTTTGTTTCTTTTTTCCCAGGCTTGTTTTGTTTTATTTTGTTTTGATATATCTGGGCACATGGGGTGGACATGTTACTCTGCTCGCTAGTTTGACAGACTTAGGTGTGTACCACCTATCTCTTGGTGGGTGTTATAGATGATGGGAGTGTGTGCATAGTTCTCTGTTTGGTGCTCGTGTAGAGGAGATGGTGTTGGCCACTGTCTGTCACCAATTAGGTAGACCAGGAGAAAGTGATGGCACTTGCCCAGATGGTGGGGCTGCAGGAGATATGGGCACAAATGGGTAGTTTAGACATGGTTGCTGTCTTCCACAGTGTGGGACAAAAGGAAAAAAAAGAGAGAAAATAAAAATGAAAAACAAAAATAACAAAGATATCCAACAAACAAAAAAAGTGAAATAAAATAAAAAAAGAAATAAAAAATTAAGAAAAACTAAGGAGGGAAAAAGAGAAAAGATAAAGGGAAAAAAAGATGAAGAACAACAAGGGGGAAATAAAATAGAAAATTATTTTTTAAAAAAGAGGGATATCAAGAAAAAGACAAAACAAAAACAAGGGAAAGGATAGAAAAGGGAAAAAAATAGAGAAAGGAAAGTTGAGGAAGCTGCTCTGTGGCTCTGACAGCCCAGGAATTGGCAGAAAGCAGAGCACCTGATCTCAGCCAAGCACTCTATTGGCATAGGAGATTGTGGAGGAGGGCTCCTGGTAAGGAACAGCACTACTGTTGGCCCACAAAACTACTGGTGGCAGTGCACTCTGTCAGGGACTGCATGTCTGCAAGCAGGACACCTGGTTCTGAATCGCATTTCTACCAGCCTCACAAATGGCTAGGGCAGGGTGCCTGATCAAGGAAGACATTTTTGACAGCCTAGAAGACAGCTTGGGGTCAATCATCCTGCCTGGGAAGGTTCATTCTGGCAGTACATAGAGGTGAAGAATACATGCCTCCAACACAGGAGTGGCATTTCTGGGGACCTAGGAAGTGGCTGGAGTCAGAGTGCCCAGTCCAGAAAGGCATTTCTGCTGTCCCAGGAGCCAGCTTGGAAGTGAGTATTCAGTCTGGGTAAACATTTCTGCCAGCCTAGGAGATAGTGACAGTAGGGTGCCTGGTTCAGGATGACATGTTCTGCCATCCCAAAGAGGCTCAAGCTCATGCCTTCAAATGCAAAGTTAGTGTGCACATGGCATCTGATCCATGAGGGTATACTTCTAACCTCAGTCAGGATGGGGACAATTTGAGGGGGATGTTACCAGCTTCCAGGTGGGTGGGGGTGCATAATAGACTCACTTCTGTTTACCATGAGGCTGTGGGCAATAAGGAGATCATATCTTTCTGCTAACCAGCCACCAGTGTGTGTTCTTATGCAATCCTGGGTGAGTGAAGCTGATTATCAGGTTCTTGCCTTGATTAGAAGGCTACTAGTGAAAATTCAAAATGGCTACACTGTCAGGGTAGCTGATATTTCACAACATTCTTTCTCCTTGTTGCCTGTTTTTGTCCAATTTCTTTTTTTAGTTGGTATTTGTTCTGCTTCCTTATCCTTTCCTTTGAAACTCAGGGTTTCAGGATTATCATCTGTGTCTATTTCATTTGGTTTCTTGGATTTTTGTTGTGAGGGTCTGGGTGGCTTGTCTGCTTAATCTGGCATTTTACCCTGATCTTTTCTAAGTTTTATATTTAAGAGAAAACATAAATGACTGTTATGCACACCAAGTTCTAATTGGACTTATAGAGATCTTTCATGGAAAGGAGTGATGGCATTAGCATACTTGTTAACATTTTTTTCTCCAGAGTGACTCATTGTAGTGAGAAATATTTTTTTAATGCCATCTGGTATTAAAATAAACTTTTTGGCAATGTTCTCCTGAATATTCAACAAGGTCACTATGAAGGAAGGCTATGTTCCTGGTTTCTAGTAGCACTGCTGGAGTGGGTCACTTGATACTGGCAAGCCCTGGCATTACTAATTTCTCTTATCACAAAGAATGGCTCTTCAAAAGAGAAATTACGCACTGTTTAGTTTTGTTACTAAGGGACCATATGAAAATTGTTTGTTGGGCACTGTGTTTTGTGGGAGTTCTGGGACTGATTGATTTGATTTTGTTCAATTTTTACATTGGTTTAATATTTTACGTGACAATTTAAAGAGATGACAATATTCAGAGATTCTTGAAAGGGAAAATATTATTATTACTCTTTGCCCTTGTTTAGGACAGTAGAAGCTTTATTCAGATCATAAAGTATAGGGAAATAATAGTTCCACTATGTGGGGATGATAGCAGAGGGACAACAGATGACCAAGAGAAAGAAGAGCTTCTCAAACCTTGTCTTCTTTTGTATAAGAGCCAGTGGACATTTCTTGGAGGTTGTAAGCAAAACAAAATATTTATCTAATACATTTGTAGACTTTGTGTATCATGAGGATATTGAAATGGGTCAGAACATTGACTTAAGACTGCTTTGCTTTGGAAAAACCATGGACATTAGAGCCCTTTAAATCAATAGATTCAGGGAAATAATAATGCAGAGCAAAAGGTAAATTTTCCTAGCTAGGCAAACATTTACAGAAGATTTCCCTCCTGACTGCAACAGAAACTGACTGAGTCCAGTGCCCTAATCCAGAATTGCTACCTCTTTCTCCTTCCTCTTTTCTAGTCTTATTTTCTTTTCTATAAGACACCATCTTGCTTTTTACCCATCTGTAGTTCAAGTATCATTAAAAGAGAGTCTAGAAATAATGACAATTAATAGTAATAATAATGAGTGATTATTATTGAGTATTTAGTGTGTGTTCATGTGAAGGACTTAATAGTATCTGGTATATATTTTATGATAAATAAACATTAGTTCTTACTGTACTTTTTAGCTCTTGTTAAAAAACACTTATTAAAGTAAATAATGAACTCACTTTGGTATTCAGTGCATAATGAAGTTTCTCTTAACCTATTAAATTTGACCACCACTTGTTATTGTTTTTATTAAAGACTTTACTGGCTTCACCTGACCTATGATGTCCCAGGTTTTGTATTATGAACATGTCACATTTACAAATTCAGTAATTCTGTTAATCTCCTCAGAAGATAACATTGCTTATGATTGTTTCATGTAGACTATAAAAGATCCATTGTCACTGAGTCAATTCTGATTCAAAGTGAGATTATAGGGCGGAGTAGAACTGCTTCATAGAGTTCCCAAAGCTGGAAACTTTACAGAAGCAAACTGCCACGTTTTTCTCTGACAGAGCAAATGGTGCATTCATACCACTGAGTTTCACATCAGCAGCTGAGCACTTTTACCACCATGCCAAGAGGAATCCTATGTATTCTATAGGCTTAGCAAAAAAGCCAGACACATAATTTATGACAAAATTCTTGAATTATCTATTGAGCTCAAATTTTTTAATGGCTTTTCTTTCTTTTGTTTTGTTTTTAAATCACAACTGTGTACTTCACAAGTATCTTTAATGTGATGGTATTTTATTTCACAGAGCTCTTGTCTTGTGAAAGGAACCTCTGTTGCATTTTCTACTCTAAGCACTGCTCATTCTATTGGATTTTTCATTTTGTCATATTGGGTGTCACAATGTCTAAATCACAGTAAGATGTGCAATTATTTTTCAGGATAAAATGAAATAAGGCAAAGATTGATTTGGGGGGGCCTTAAGTAAACAAGGAGCCCTGATGGTGCAGTTGGTTAAGCCCTCAGGCAGTTTCCATTTCAAACCTATCAGCCACTCCACAGGAGAAAGAAGTGACAGTCTTCCTTTTTAAAGGATTACAATCTTGGATACTCAATAGGGCAGTTCTACTCTGTTTTATAGGGTTGTTATAAATCAGAATCCACCCAACCACAACTGATTCACATTCAGTTCCATTACTTCATAAGAGTCTTCTATTCAGAGGATCAAAGTAAATCAGGAGAAATTATATGCTCTACTGCTTTTCCTCTCAATTCCTGAAGGTCATGTGTTAGATTCTCCATATTTTAATTATTACCGGCTTCATTAGGCAGCAGAACAAGCAGCTATCATATGCTAGCCATCAAAATGCTGCCAACACATCAAGAAAGATCATAGTTATTTCTTGATAGGGCATGATAGATACACTAACAGTTTCTAAAGCAACATTAATACAATTTCAACATCTTAAAGCCTCCATTTTTTCAGTTAGAACCTAGAAGACTGTTGACAAGGCAGCTTCTGGCCTAGGTCCACATCCCTGGAAATTCTATTTGCCCTGGATTAAATCCCCATAAATTCTGGAGCCAACTGGAAGTCACATGAATATTGAAACTGCATGGACTAGAAATCTATGTAAAATATATATACTTTGAAAATTATAATCTGCAAGGTTCTATATAGATGAAAGATGTTTCTTATTATTGTCTTTTTTGAGATCTTGTGCAGATTCATGAAGCCCCCCTGGTTGGTGCAAATGATTGACATGCTCACCTGCTAAAAGAATGCTTGGAGGTTTGACTCAAGCTAGAGGTGCATAAGAAGAAAAACCTGGCAATCTGCATATGAAAAAAAATCCATGGAAAAACTCTGTGAGATACTGTTCTACTCTGACAAACATAGAGTCATCATGAGTCAGAATCAGTTCAAAAGCAACTGGATCCATGTTCATAACTCCCTGTCTAGATATGAAGTTAAAATTTGATTTATTACAAACTTAAATCATTGCATAATTTCAGTTATATATTTTCTCATTCTCAAATACAGTGAAGCAGTTGTTGTTAGGTACCTTCGAGTCGATTCTGACTCATACTGACCCCATGGACAACAGAATGAAACACTGCCTTGTCCTGTGCCATTCTCACAATCCCTGCTATGCTTGAGCCCATCATTGTAGCCACTGTGTCAATCCATCTTGTGGAGAGTCTGCCCCTTTTTCTCTGACCCTCCACTTTACCAAGCTTGATATCCTTCTCCAGAGACTGGTTCCTTCTCACAACATGACCAAAATAGGTGAGTTGAAGTCTGGCCATTCTTGCTTCTGAGGAGCATTCCGGCTGAACTTCTTCCATGGCAGATTTGTTCATACTTTTCGCAGCCCATGGTATTTTCAGTATTCTTCTCCAACACAACTCAAAAGCATCAACTCTTCTTCAGTCTTCTTTATTCATTGTCCAGTTTTCACATGCATATAAGGTTACTGAAAATACCATGGTTTGGATTAGGCACACCTTAGTCTTCAAAGGGACATCTTTGCTCTTCAACACTGTAAAGAGGTCTTTTGTGGGAGACTTGCCCAGTGCAATATGATGTCTGGTTTCTTGACTACTACTTCCTACCACACAGTGAGGTAGGAGACAAATATGTTCCATTTTAGTTCAAGAAAATATGAGTATAGGTTCATAGCTGCTTCTTTCTACTATGTTTTTAACATCCAGTGGTCAAATATGTATCTTCTATTTTCCTGCTCTGTGTACATGAAGCTAGTAACTTAACAAACCACATTATAATACATAAAGACTGCAGTCAATAGATGTTTTGGTAAACCTTTATAAGTTGTAATCATAAACATACAACTTTGTAAAACATTAGCATTGCTGTAACAGTAAAACTAAAAAAAAAAAAAAAAAAAAAATGCCATCAAGTTTACTGTCTAATAGCAATCCTATAAAACAACAACAAAAAAAAACCTCACTGCCCTCAAGTTGACTATGACTCATAGTGACCCCTACTTGGGTTTTCAAGGCAGTATCTCTGAGTAAGTAGATTGTCCAGTCTTTCTTCTGAGGAGTGGTTGGTGGGATTGAACTACCAGCCTTCTGGTTAGCAGTCAAATGCCTTAGGCACTCTGCCACGAGAGCTCCTCAGCAACCCTGTAGGACAGAGTAAAACTGCCCCTCAGGGATTCTAAGGCTATAAATCTCTATGGAAGCAGACTGCCACTTCTTTCTCCCATAGAGCCACTGGTAGGTTCGAACTGCTGACCTTTCAGTTAGCACCTAAGAAGATACAGTAATATGTCTAGCTATATGCATATGCTCAGCAAACACTTATAAGGTAAATATAATTTTCATT
Source organism: Orycteropus afer afer (assembly GCF_000298275.1). Taxonomy (NCBI): domain Eukaryota; kingdom Metazoa; phylum Chordata; class Mammalia; order Tubulidentata; family Orycteropodidae; genus Orycteropus; species Orycteropus afer. Next base: position 3,348,393 of record NW_006921823.1, on the reverse strand, counting down.
TCCATTTGCATAAGAGAAAAAGTTATAGCCCAATGAAATTAGATAAATTCCTCAAAGCCAAGCAGCTAATAATGGCTAAGCTACACATACTCTGCACTCTGCTCTTACCTCTACAGCAGTACCAACAAGATAAAGTGAGTTAGATTCTTTACTCCTCTAATTCTATTCTTGGGTAGTCTCCACCTTGTTCTATGACTCTTGGGGTTTTAGTTGCGTTTGTCAACGTAGTTCAGCAAAAGATGAAAGGAGGATAAAAATGTAAAATTGGAACACTTTTCTCCCTGGGGAGATACCTCAGAGTTGGTTAGAGTCTGGATAAAAGTTAATAATGTTAGGTGAAACTTCCCCACAACACTCCTCTGTCTTTGGGTTCTAGTAACTATTCCCAACTTTCCCTTTCAGACCTAGGGGTAATAGTAGTACCCTACATTTACTAGTTCTGGGGTTCACCCTATTCCTCTACCCAATTTGATTGCTATCTCTTTCTTGCTAGGGCCTGATAGATTCATGGAGTCTTTCAAAATATGCTTCAACAGAAATAAATTGCAAAATTCATGTGGATTTTTTCATCTATATAAAGGATATAAGCCCAGGATAGTAAGTAGATGCAATAAAATAAACATATCAGAGAATCTAGATAAATTGTCAGCCCATATTGAGTATTTTGAGTATTCCAAACATTAATTTACTTGAACAAGTTGGTATATCAATATATTCTGGTACCTTCCATGAGGTTTTTTATATTTGTTTTGCAATTTATGATACATGTGATGCTTTTAAAAATCAAAATTAGGGACTTCTGGTAAGATGGCAGAATAGACAGACAAGCTACTCAGGCCCTTTTCAACACAGAAAAGAGAAACAACTAACACAGATACAGAAGATAATCCTGGAGCCCTGAGCTTTGAAAGGAAGGATACAGAAGTGGATTAAATACCAACAAGTAAAAGAACCTGAATGAAAACAGTGAGTAAGGAGACAAACAGAGCTGTGACCTGTCAGCTACCCTGATGTTATGGACAGTTTGAATATTTACAAGAGGTATTAGGACCTGAGCAGTAACTGAAAACTGGCACCGCTTGCCAAGGTCTGAATTGTCAACTGCACTGGTGGCTGACAACTAAAAAGGGAAACAGCAAAGAAGGAGACAAACCTGACTGTGGGCTTTTGGCTATCTGGTGAGTGCAGCCATTTTTAATATTTACAAGTGGTGCTGCCATTTTGGATATTTAAAGCAGCAGCATTCTGATCCCAGAGATTTAAGAATAGGGCCCACTTGCCGAGGACAAGCAAGGGCAACTACACTAGAGGTTGATGACTGGAAAGGTGGAACATTCCTCTTGTTACTATTATATCCCACACCCTGTTGGTGAATGTCACTGCAAGGCATTCCCCACCTCCACCCACCTTCTAGACCAGCAGGAATTCCATTCTAGTCTGTGTGCTCTGACAGAGTCTGGGTGCCCTGCTCATACCCCTAGATTTGTTTTGTTTTTAAATTATTCTTTTTCTCTTGTTCTTTCTTTTTCCCTTCTCAGATACTAGTTTTCTTTCCTTCTTCTTCTTCTTCTCATTGCCGGGTTCCTATCTTTTATCTTTCTGTTGATTGTTCCCTTCCCTTGTTTTTCTTTTTGCAATTTTCTCATTTGTTTTCTTTATTATTGTTTTACTCTAGCTCTTTTCTCTTATTCCTTAATCCCCAGATATTGGGGGGGGATGCCTTTTTTTTTCTATTTATATTTCTTTTGTCATGTAAAAATATTTCTTTAAATATTTCTTCTTACTTACTGCTTTCCTTGCACCCTCTATCCCACTTTTTTTTTCTTTTCTCTTTTTAGCAATTTTTCCTATGTGTTTATGTGGGTTTTTGTTTGTTTTTTTGTTTGTTTTTGTCCTCTTGTTTTTACATTTTTAGTGTTTTTTTTTTCCTTGCTGTTTTTGTCTAAATGAGAAGGAGACTGAAAACATGACCATATGGCCCAACCATAACTGCAACTCCTGCAGCCACATATACAGAGTGAAGGCCACCATATGCTTCTGCACAAACTGGCCAATGACAGATGACAGCCAATTAGAGCTCAACTCACCCTTAACTGCTCTTCACAAACAGCTAACAGAGATCTGGGCACCCACTCTCATTCTCTATCATGCCCACCAGGAGATAGGAGGTAAATGCATAAGTGTTCTCCACTAGTTAATAGAGGAGCACAGTACCCTGCTCCCTCAGATACATCAAAACAAAACAAAGAAAAGAAATATTGGGTCAATCACACCAACATACAATCACAAATTAAGTATAAATACAATGTCACAATGTCTCAGAGACAACAGACCATCACAGTCCACACAAAGAAGGAAGATAAAGCAGTAGAAACAAGGGACCAGGATACAGACCCAGAAAACATTCCTGATTAAGAAGCAGCAATAGTACTCCATAATAAGGAATTCAAAAGAATTATATGTAGATACCTTCAAAGACTGAGAGACACATCAATGAAAACACTGACAAAACACAGACAAAACCCTAGAACAATTTGGGAAGATGCTGCAAGAACCAAATGACAAAATAAGTGAAAAATTAAAAATGACATAAAATTTACAGATAGAAATCCGGAAGATTAATACTAAATTTTCAGAAATCGATGATAACACATTGAACAGGCAAAAGAGCAGAATCAAATCAATGGAAGATGGAATTAATAAGATTGAAGACAAATACCTCAATACTACTTTGGTAAGGTAAAAAAGATCAAAACAAAATGAAGAAAGCCTAAGATGCATGTGGGATACCACCAAGAGGAATCAGAATTCCAGAACAGGAAGAGACCAATAAAACCACAGAGAAAATTCTCGAAGATTTGTTGGAATTCTCCTGATATGATGAAAGACAAAAATATATTCATTCAAGAAGTTCAACAAACCCCAAAGAGGATAGACCCCAAAAACTAATTACCAAGACATATCACCATCAAACTCACCAAAAACAAAGATTAAAAAAAAAAAAATCCTGAAAGTGGCAAGAGAGGAAAAAAAAAAATGTTACCTACAAAGGACAACCAATAAGACTAGGTTCTTATTTCTTGGCAGAAACCATGCAGGTGAGAAGGTAATAGGATGGTATATATAAAACTATGAAAGAAAAAAAATTTCCAACCAAGAACTATATACTCAACAAAATTGTCCCTCAAATATGATGGTGAAATTAAGACATTTCCAGATAAGCAGAAATTAAGGGAATTTGTTAAACCAGATCAACCTTACAAGAGATGTTAAAGGGAGTCAATCCTTTGACAGAGAACCAATAATAACAGACAACAACCAATGATTAATATGCATGATGACACAACCCAGAAACCAACAGTTATGGAAGTAGTCAAAGTAAAATAAATTACAAGGTTGTAAACATGGAACCAGAAACATCAATTGGCAAATGAGGACAACTACAAAGCAAAAAGAGGGAATAAATAGTGTAGTTACAGAAATTCTAAATGGTGAGGAAATCAAGATAATTGTGAGATAGAATGAGGTGTTCTAATCTTAAGAAGAGGATTATAAATCACAGGATAACCTCAAAGAAAATTAATAAACCTTCACATCAAAATTAAAAAGGGGATAAGCACAAAAATTTAGCAAATACTAAAACAATAGCAACAGAGGAAATGATAACATGATTCATAAACAAAATGAGCTCAGCACAGAAATTTATATAGAACAAAGAAATCAGCAAAATCTCACACACACACAAAAAAAAACACATAAAAAAAGATAGCAACAAATTCATACTTGTCAATAATTACACCAAATGTCAATGGATTAAATGAACCACTTAAGAGATGGAGAGTTGCAGACTGGATAAGAAAACATAACCCATCAATATCCTTTATACAAGAGACACATCATAGAGATAAAGACAAAAATAGACTAAAAAGAAGTTGGAAAAAGATACAATAATTTACCAGGGATGGCAATATTGATTTCTGATATAATTGACTTTACGATAAAAACCGCCATAAGAGACAAGGAAGGTCATTATATAATGATTAAAAGATTTATTGAGCAAGGGGACAGAACCATAATAAATATCTACACGCCCAATGAAAGAGACCCATACATGAGACTTTAACAGAATTAAAAAGACTAATAGATGAATCCACAGTAATAGTAGGAGACTTTAATATATCACTTTCAATGAAAGATAGAACAACAGGAAAGAAACTCAACAAAGATGCAGAAGAACTAAACAATAGAAATAAGACAGCTTCACTGGAGAATTCTATCAAACATTCAGAGAAGAACTGACACCAATCCTACTCAAATTATTCCAGAACATAGAAAAGGATGGAATCCTCCTAAATTCATTTTATGAAGCAAGCATAACCTTAATACCAAAACCAGACAAAGACATCACTAAAAAGGAAAACTACAGACCAATATTCCTCATGAATATAGATGCAAAATCTTCATAAAAAAAAAAAAATCCTAGCCAAGAGACTCTAATAACATATAAAAAATAATGATAATACACTCTGATCATGTGGGGTTCATATCAGGTATGCAAGGATGGTTCAAAATTAGAAAAACAATCAATGTCATCCATTACATAAGTAAAAGAAAGAAAAAGAACCACATGATTATATGAATAGAGGTGGAAAAGGCTTTTCATAAAATCCAACACCATTCCTCAATTAAAAAAAAAATGAGAAAAATAGGAATAGAAGGGATATTCCTCAATACAATAAAAAGCATATATACAAAACAAAAGGCCAACATTATTCTCAATGGAGAGAGATTGAAACTATTGTCTTTGTGAACAGTAATCAGATATGCATGCCCTCTATCTCCACTTCTGTTCAACATTGTATTGGAAGTCCCAGCCAGGGCAATAAGCAAGATACAAAAATTAATGACATCCAAATGGTAAGGAAGAAGTAAAATTTTCCCTATTTTCTGATGATATGATTCTATAGATAGAAAATACAACAGACTCAACAAGAAAACTACTGGAGCTAATTGAGAGATTTAGCACACTGGCAGAATACAAGATCAACATACAAAAGTCATTCAAATTCCTCTACACCAGCAAAGAGAATGCTGAAAAGGAAATAAGGAAATCAATACCATTTACAATAGCCACCAAATAATAGAACACTTGGGAATAAATCTTAGCAGGGACACAAAAGACCTGTACAAAGAAAACTACAAAAGACTACTTCAAGAAACCATAAGAGATCTATATAAATGGAAGAACATACCATAATTACGGTTAGGAATACTGAAGACTGTGAAAATGTCAATACTACTCAAAGCAATCTACACACTCAATGCAATCCCAATCCAGAGCCCATCAACATTCTTTAAGTATATGGAAAAAACAATAAATGATTTTCTGTGGAAAAGAAAGAGACTTCAGATAAAGTAGAGCACTGTTGAAGAGTAAGAACAAAGTAGGAGGTCTCACACTACCAGATCTCAAAGCCTACTGTACAGCCACAGCAGTCAAAACAGCCTCATATTGATATGACAACAGACACACAGACCAGTAGAAAAGAACTGAAAACACAGAAATAGATTCATTGATATATGGTCAGTTAATCTTTGACAAAGCGCACAAATCCATTAAATGGGGAAGACACAGTCTCTTCAATAAATGGTGCTGGCAAAACTGGTTATTCATTTGCAGTTAAATGAAACAAGACCTATACCTCACACCATACACAAAAACTAACTCTGGCTGGATCAAAGACTTCAATGTGAAACCTAAAACTAGAAAATTCCTTAAGGAAAAAATAGGAACAAATTTAGGGGCCTTAATATATGGCATAAATAGACTATCAAGCATAACCCAAAATGCACAAACAGCAGAAGATAAACTAGATGAATGGGATCTTCTAAAAATGAAATTTTTATGAGCTTCCAAAGACTTCTCCAAAAGAGTAAAAAGAGAACCTACAGATTGGGAAAAAATATTCAACAATGACATACCTGATAAGGGACTTATCTGTAAAATTTATAGATAACTCCAGCACCTCAACAACAAAAAGAAAAACAATCTAATTAAAACATGGGCGGAAGATATGAACAGACACTTCACCAAAGAAGACATTCAGACAGCCAACAAACATATAAAGAAATGTTCGTGATCATTAGCCATTGTTGTTGTTGTTATGTGCCGTGGAGTTGGACCCAACTCATAACGATCCCTTCTTGGGTTTCCAAGACAGTATCAGTACGGAAGTAGATTGCCAAACCTTCCTTCTGAGGAGTGGCTGGTGGGTTTGTATCGCCAGCCTTCTGATTAGCAGTCAAATGCCTTAGGCACTATGCTACCAGAGCTCCTCATTAGCCGTTAGAGAGATGCAAATCAAAACAACAATGAGATACCATCTCACCCCAGCACTAGTAGCAAAGTTCAACAAGACAGAAAATAACAAATGCTGATGAGGATGTGGAGAGATTGGGATCTCATACACTGCTGGTGGGACTGTCAAACGATACAACCACTGTGGAAATCAGTATGGTGATTCCTTAAAAACTTGGAATTAGAAATACCATTTGATCCAGCAATCCTATTCTAGGTATATATCCTTCAGAACTGAAAGCCAGGACATGAATAGATATATACACACCCATGTTCATCACAGCACTATTCACAATAGTAAAGAGAAGGAAGGAACCTAAGTGACAATCAACAGAAGAATGGATAACCAAACTATGGTACATACACACAACAAAATACTATGCAACACTGAAGAATAATGTAAATCTGCGTAACACCTAATAACATGAATGAACTTGGAGGACATTATGCTAAGTGAAATAAGTCAATCACAGAAGGGCAAATATTGTATTAGTTCACTATTGTAAAAAGATAAAGAAAGGTTTATATATGAAAGGAAACTTTCTTTGTTGGCTACCAGAGATGGCAGGAGAGGAGAAAGAACACTGCTAGAGGGGTAGACATAAGTATTTATTTGGGTGAAGATGATGGCAATGTATCAAAAGTGAGTGATCAACACACAACACAGTGGCACTGAGGAAGAGGAAGGCAGAGAGAGGTACACGGGAGGTACCCTTTTGCATGTACAGTACTGAGTTGTCCGTGATGGCAGGCACTGATCTGCTAGTGGATAGATGAGTGGACAGGATGAATGATAAGATATGCCTAGGCAGGGGTGAGTGTGCACATGATCATGTATAGGGTTATGTATAGGTTTATCTTTCTGCATGTATGTTTGTATGTGCTGTAAGAATGTCTGGGTGTATAGTAGAGCTGACAAAGAGCAAGGTTGTGGTGGCTTCTTGGCCACAGCCAACCACCCTGAGGGAGTAAGTAGTTGGACTTTTGGGCTCAGGACCATGGGTACAGGGGACATCAAGCTCAGTTGGCATAATATAACACAAAAACATTGTTCTATATCCTGCTTTGGTGAGCAGCAACTGCATCTTAAAAGCTTACAAGCAGCCATGTAGATGCAATGATGGGTCTCTCCTCATCCGGAGAAAAGAAGAATGAAGAAAACCAAAGACTCATGGAAACAATTAGTCCAAGGGACTTATGGACCATGCGTTCCTCAGCCTATATGACCATGAGACCAGAAGAACCAGATGGTGCCAAGCTACCACCATCAACCATTCAGAGGGAGATCAGTGCAGGAGATCCTGGATAGAGTGGGACAACAATGTGAAATATAACTCAAAATCATGAAAAAAAAAAAAAAAACAGGTTTTCTGGTCTGATAGATCCTGATGAGACCCCTGAGACTATGGCCTCTACTTACCCTTCAGATCTGAAACTGAACTCACTCCTGTGGCTTTCAGACAAACAACAGACAGGTATGTGGGGTGAACATTTACATCAGGTAGATACACCCCTTGGAGCAATCAATTGTGAGAGAAAAGAAGGGCAGTGTTGCACAAGGTGAAAGTTTGAGGTGTGGGAGGGAAAGACAGAGGGTAGAGTTACTACGGCGAGGAAGTGGGAAGAGAGCTGTCACATTATGGGGAATTGCAGTCAATGTCATGAAACAAAATATGTATGAACTGCTATATGGAAAATTAATTTCCTCTGTAAACTTTCACTCAAATCATAATAAAAATTAATAAAAACAACAACAAAAAGCCTCTTCAAAAAATGAAAGTTAGAATTTTAACTATCCTATGTTATTATTCCCCAAGTCAAACTCAAAATAACACTAACTTTTCTCAAAAAAGCCATAGAGAAATTCAATTTAGTAAAGGTTTAGGGAAACTAGTGCTAGGCAGATGGAACTGAGCAAAATCAGAATGCATAGATTTATGTTTGTAGATTACCTGGAAGATTGTTGTTGTTATGTGCCCTCAAGTCGGATCCGACTCATAGCGAACCCTCCTTGAGTTTCCAAGGCGGTATCAATACAGAAGTAGATTGCCCAACCTTCCTTCTGAGGAGGTGTGAACTGCCAGCCTTCTGGGTAGCAGTCAAGTGCCTTAGGCACTATGCTACCAGAGCTTAAAAAATTCAAATATCATTAGTATCAATGGCACAAAAGTGCTTGACAAGCAATCCAGCCAAGTAGATCAAATGTGTTTAACTCACTATTTTTGGTCTGTATTATGTTAACTGTTACTTGTATTCTCTGGTAGTAATGAGAACACTACAAACAAGATTTTCTGTGAAGAAGTTGGTGTTGCTGTCTGGATTTCCATGTCCTCTGTTTATACCTTGTGAATACTCTGAGCTAATGGTACTCAATCTTCAAAATCTAGCTTAGTGATCATTGCCTTGGTTAACCTTCTCCACTTCCCCTCTCCATGCACCCTTAGTCTAACAGCAGGTTGTATCATCTTCTAGATTATTCAGTACTTTGTCATGTCCTGTATTAATTTTCATCTATTCATTTAACATGTTTATTTCACTAGGTTGTAGCCCTTTATGGGCAGAACAGAAGGCACAACATAAGAAAAGCTGAATGAATGTCTGTTGAATTTAAGTAAGATACTCATACTTTAAAAAAAAAAAAAAACAGTCAACAGTGCAAAATTGGCTATGGGAATTAGTGTTTAATAAGAAATCATTAGATATGAGAACAAAAAGTCAAGTAGCAAAAGACAAAATAGAGAAATAAGACCTTAACTCATAATAATTAAATACTTTTGCACATAAAATGACTTTGTTGACAAAGTGAGAAGAAGACCTAGAGATTATGAAAAAATTTCCAGAACCACGTTAGATAATTGCCTAATATCCAAAATATGTATAAAATTTCAATAACTTAACAATCAAAAGACAAACAACCTGATCAAAAAATGAGCAAAGGACTTGAACAGACAATTCACCAAAGATGACATTCCAATGATCAACAAGCACATGAAAAGATGTTCAGTATCATTAATCATTATGGAAATGCAAATCAAAACCATAATGAAATTATCATCTCACTTCATTACAATGATAATGAACATATCTGATTACTGTTCACAAGGACAATAGTTTCAATCTGTCTCCATTGAGAATAATGTTGGCCTTTCGTTTTATTGTGTCAAAACTCTTTGTCAAAAAAATTAAAAGAGAACCTATAGACTGGGGAAAAAAATTGGCAATGCTATATTAGACAAGGGACTTATTTCCAAAATTTATAGAAAACTTCAACACCTTAAAAGAAAGAAAGACAAGCAATACAATTAAAAAGTGGGCAGAGGACATAAATAGATACTTCACCGCAGAAGACACTCAAGCAGCCAACAAACACATGAAGACATGATTACAATCATTAGCCACTAAAGAGATGCATATAAAAACATCAATGATGTATCTTCTCACCCCAGCACTAATAACAAAGTTTAAAAAACAGAAAACTACAATTGCTGGCCAGGGAGTGGAGAGACTGGAACACTTACACACTAGTGTAAAATAGTACAACACTGTGGAAAGCAGTACGACACTTCCTTAAGAAGTTGGAAATAGAAATACCACATGATCCAGTAATCCCACTGCTGAGTATATATCCTAGAGAAAAAAGAGCCATGACAGAAACAGATACTCACACCAGTATTCACAATAGCAAAAAGATGGAAACAACCTAAGTGCCCATTAGTGGATGAAAGGACAAACTAACTATACACACAATGGAATACTACACAACATTAAAGAATAACAATGAATCTGCAAAACACCTCATAACGTGAATGAACCTTGAGGACATTATACTGAGTGAAATTAGTCAATCACAAAAGGACAAATACTGTATGAGACCACTAATGTAAAAAGTTAAAAAAAGGTTTACACATAGAATTATTCTTTGAAGGTTACCGGCGGGGTATAGAGGAACATCACCAACTAAAGAGTAGACACATTTTAACTTGAGTGAAGGGAAAGGCAATATATAATAACGGGGAGATCAGCACAAAATGATCAAGGCAGTGGAAGAAATAGGGAGGAGTATAAGAGTAAAGGCAACAAAGGTGAGTACTATTACATATACAATGAGCTCTGGTAGCATAGTGACTAAGACACTTAACTGCTAACCAGAAGGCTTGTAGTTCAAACCCACCAGCCACTCCTTGGAAGAAAGGTTGGGGAATCTACTTCCATAGTGATACCACCTTAGAAACCCAAGGAGGGGTAGCTATGAGTTGGGTCCAACTCAACAGCGTATAACAACAACAATAACATTACATACACAATCCTGCAACAATAGTAATAACAATAATGTATGAGTAGATGCATAGACACAAAATCTGAAAAGGGGTGGGAAGGTGAATGGGACTACACCCACAAATATAATAGGTTTGACAGAATCTATCTCTACCTATATATTTATATGTGCTGCAAATATATCTAGGAATACAGTGGAGCATACGGGGGGAAAGTTACGAAAACATCTTAGTCACAACCAAACACCTTGAGGGAATGAATTGCTGGGTGTGGTGGCTTAGAACCATAGTCTCTGGGGACACTAAGGTCAATTGGCATAACATAGTCCACAAAGACAATGCTCTACATCCTACTTTGGTGAGTAGCAACTGGGGTCTTAAAAGCTTGTGAGCAGCCATCTAAAGTGCACCTATTGGTCTTTTCCCATCTGGAGCAAGAAAAATGAAGAAAATCAAAGATGCAGGAAAAAATTAGTCCAAAAGATGATGTGAGCACATGAATCCCAGACTTCATGACCTTGAAACCAGAAGAACTAGATGGTGCTTGACTACCACTGCTGACTGCTCTGAAAGGAATCAGTAAGAGGTACTGAATAGAGTGGGGGAAAATGTGGAACAAAGTTCTAAATCAAAGGAAAGACCAAACTTACTGGTCTGATGAAGATTGGTGGAGCCCTCAAAACTATGGCTCGTAGAGAGTCTCCAATCTAGGAACTGCACTTAACCCCCAGTATTCAACTGGCAGCTGTACGATAGACAGACCTATAAGGTGATACAGGAGTATATGCACTAATCACAACAATCAAGCATAGGGAATCAGAGGATAGCATATGCCCAGAGACAGAGATAAGGAGGTGGGAAAGGAAGGGAAGAGAAACAAAGGGAAGGAATAGCTGCAGGAAGAAAATGGGAAGAACGCTTTTACAGTGTGGGGATTGCAGTAAAGTTCACAAAACTGAATGTGTATGGAATGGAAAACCAATTTGGTTGGTAAACTTTGACCCCAATTACAATAAGAAAAAAAAAGGCCAAAAATAGAATAAAAAAGAAAACATTGGTAAGATCATGGAGAAACTAGAACCCTTACCCACTGTTGGAGTGAATGTATAAAGGTGCAGCCATATGGAAAACAAGTTGGTGGTTCCTCAAAAAGTTGAACATAGAACTACTATATGACCCAGCAATCCATTCCTGATATATATCCAGAAAAAAAGTGAAAGCAGGGACACAAATAGAAGCCTGTACACCAATTTTCTTTACAACACTTTTCACAATAGCCAAAATGTGGAAACACCAAAATGTCTACTAACACATGAAATGTTAAACAAAGTGAGGTATATGCTTATATGGGAATATTAGAAATGAGGTTCTGATGAATGCCATAACATGGATGAACCTTGAAAACATTATGCTGAGCAAAATATGAAGCTAGCAAAAGGACTACTGATATCACTTATATGAAACAAGCAAATATATAGAAATCAAAGATCATTAATGGTTACCGAGGGTGGGAGAGAGGAGAAAGGAGGAGTTTTTCTTTGGGAGGAACTGAGTTTGTTTTAATGTTGGTTGATTATTTTGGAGAAAGTATAGTGATGATGATTATTTAATTTATTTTTAAAAGCTGGCTTATAATCCTCATCGTTTTGGTATGATATATACTTTCATGAGAAAGATAACCAAGATATTTGAACTTTCAAGCCTCGTTCCTCATTATGAATTTTCATTTAACTAAGGCTATACCATAAAACAACATACCATAAAATAGGAACTCTGGTAGCATAGTGCCTAAGGCATAAAAAATGTAATCAAGGTCATTAAATTGTAAATATGAAAGCTACATTGGCCAGTGTTTTGTGTGTATATTTTCACCATATGAAAAAGAAAAAAAAACTACAACAGAAAGAGTGCAGACTCCTATTAAAGGCAGGACATCATTTTTAATAGGCTTATTAACTTTTGTTTTGATGGTTTTGATTTGGTTACAGAGGAAAATACCAAACATTTTAAACTAAGAGAAAACAAATGGGTACATATATTACCTTATTTTATGGTATGTTGTTGTTGTTGTTGTTATGTGCCATTGAGTCAGACTGACTCATAGCGACCCCTCCTTGGGTTTCCGAAGTGGTATCACTACGGAAGTAGATTGTCCAACTTTCCTTCTAAGAAGTGGCTGGTGGCTTTGAACCACCAGCCTTTTGGTTAACAGTCAAGTGTCTTAGGCACTATGCTGCCAGAGTTCCTATTTTATGGTATAGCCTTAGTTAAATGAAAATTCATAATGAGGAACAAGGCTTGAAAGTTTAGATATCTTGGTTATCTTTCTCATGAAAGTATGTATCATATCAAAATGATGAGGAATATAAGCCAGCTTTTAAAAATAAATTAAATAAATATAAGTTTGGAAAAATAAAAATAAAATTGAAAAAGTTAAGTCAATCATAACATATTCCTTGAAAAAGAATTAGTATTCACATTTTATGGATTGGCAAAAGCAAATGTAATTTCAGCTATGCTTCCATCTATGTTAGATTTTTTGACTAACCCCTTTTCTGAAAAAAATTAGAAAAAAATGTATAAAATGTAAAAGTATGATCAGTTTGATATAAGAATGTATGGGACCTTGATCCAGGAAAAAGAAGTAACCAAAAAAAAGGAGTCTAGACTTTGGTGCCAAATTTTTCTTCAAGGATGCACTTGACAATTTTAAAGCAACAGTTGATGACATGATAAATTGAGCACATCTTTCAACAGACTCGCAAAGTTGGCTTGGGGTGTGGGGTTGGAATTTAGAACCTGACAAGAAGGAGAAACCTAGTGGGCACTCCAGGCATCAGTTTGAACCCAGAGTACACACTTAGGAGTAAATCTGAACTGAATTAGATAAAACCTCTTAAGGATGGAAACTCAGCCTTGAAGCATCTCAAGTTTCCAACTTTTTTTTTTTTTTCTGCATACTTTTTCAGCCTCACCCTCTTTCTCCTCTCCTTCCAAGCCTCTCATGACTCCAATGTTATATCTTTTGTTATACACCCACTCCTCACTTATCAACATGGTTACATTCCTAAGACAAGGTGGTTATATGAAAACATTATGCAAAAATGCAGGGTGACCACATCATTACACAACTACCAAATTACATCATTATATAACTGCCAAATTACATCATTATATAACTACCAAATTACATCATTATATAACTGAAAATCCAAGAATCATGGCTCAACCAAGTTGACATGGTATACATATCACCTCTCCACAATTTTATCTCTTGATAAATGCAACTTATTTGACATAAATGCAGGATTATTATTTGTGAACATAGTCAATTGATTTTAAAATGTATATGGACATTCAAAGGCTAAATACAGTAAAAAAAAACTTTAAGGAAAATAGTGGGAGAACTTACTCTTCTAGATACCAACAATAGTTACAAAGCTTCAGCAATAAAGAACGTGTGGTATCTGTGCATATATAGAGAAACAGAAGAGAAATTAAAAGATAACATTTAACTTGAAACAGTATTGATGATAAACGACACTTCTGAGTCATGGGGAAAGGATGGTCTTTTCAGTAATAGTGCTGGATCTTGACTTTAACCTTACTATTACAAAACACAGTAACATATTGTAAATAAAAAATATTGAGGACAAAAATTAAGGGTTTTGATGATAATATAGATTATTTTCATAGTATTAGAAAAATATTTCTTACATAAGACACAAAAAGAACTAAACAAAAATGAAAAATTGACATATTGGACACAAATAGATTTCTTCAACAAAACACAAAAGACATTAACAATAATGGAAGTTTCATAAATCAGACAACATTAAATTCAGAAACTTTGGTCAAGCTAAATTTATTTAATTTGAAGATGAGGAGATATAAGTAGGAGTTGATTTTTTAAAATTGTACTTCTAGCATGGTTTACTGTGTTAGTTAATATTTGTCTCTCCTTTCTCATATGAGAAATCTGTTTTCTAAATTTCGGTAAGATAAATTATGGTTAACTTTTTTGATGAATTTCCTAAGAGCAGAAAACTTATCTGGATATTTTTCAAGGATTAAAAAACAAACTCAACCAAATGAAATGACAATTTATTTTCTGGAATAGTTTAAATGACTAGAATCATGATATATTGTTATTACTAAACTCGCAAACAAATTCATTTAGGCAAATATATTTTTCACTGATCTCTTGATATATTTTCTAAGCTACTGAAAATGTTAAACAGACACATATTGATAATTCACATCCATATTCCTAGCATAATAATAAACCTAATAACATATTCTGCCAAATGACAATGGTTGATATAGTAATCGAATCCAGCTTCCCAGTGAGTCTCAAAAGGAAGTTGACAGCCCAGAGAAATGTGGTGCCACTTTACAAAATATTTTTTATAAGTTTGAAACAGGACTTCTGCTTTCATTCCTAAAAGGGTAACCATAAAACTAGACAAATGATGAGAAAAAATCAATTTCTTTTTCAGGAACTAGATAACAGAGACGAGAAACAGAAAGTAAGAACTGGGTTCATTCATGTCCATTTCTTGAGATCAGTATGAAGAATGGTGGTCTTACTCAACTGAGAGGTAGAAATTGGATTCAGGAGGTGCAAAGATGGGACAGAAAAATGAAGGAGCAGCTTTGTAGAGGGGTAACTTGGAAGTATGCAAGAGAATTCTAAATAGGGTCTTGACTAAGCCCTTGGGTATGTCCATGAGGCTGAGGATCTGTGAGGCCTAAGAATGGGTGGCTATGTTATGTTGAGACGTGAACATTAATGCCACAGGTTATGCAGGACTGGAAGATGTTGGAGAATATTGCCCAATTAGTGTGAAAAGACCTTGCTGAACACCTTGGATATTTAATTGAGACCCCAGATATGCCACACTTTAGTAGTAAGACCTAAATCTAAGAATGAAGACAAAATCAAAATAATCCTACAACAACAACCACCATAAAATGAAGTCCTGACAGTATCAAAAGAATATGCTAGTAATTTAACTGCCTTCCAGAAC
The DNA here is from genome assembly GCF_000298275.1 of Orycteropus afer afer. Classification (NCBI taxonomy): domain Eukaryota; kingdom Metazoa; phylum Chordata; class Mammalia; order Tubulidentata; family Orycteropodidae; genus Orycteropus; species Orycteropus afer. The sequence continues at coordinate 3,332,731 of NW_006921823.1, read as the reverse complement.
AAAAATCAACATGATTTAAGTGGAAACGAGATAACTCAGACTCCCTATGATGTATTAACCACAATGTATAGCATACAATACATAATTACTATATGCAGAAAGACAGGGAAATGTGACTTGTCTCTTAGAGAAAAAGTAGTCAAATATTAAAAGATATTGAAACGACCTACATATTGAAATTAGCAAGCAAGAATGTTAAAAAATGTGGGTTTTTTTTTGTGTGTTTTTTTTTATAAACAGTGTTCAAAGGTGTAAAGAAAAAGATAAACATAATAAATGATAAATTAGGAACTGTAGTAGTTAGGGTTATGTGTCAACTTGGCTGGACCTGGTTTTGAGTGGCTGAGCAGCTGGTTCTAGTTGTTTCCCATGATGAGACTGACAATCATCTCCATGGTGCAATCTGCTGCAAGCAGCTGAGTAGATGTTTTAGGGATTTAGTCTGCTTCCAGTATATAAGGAAAAGCTTTGGAAATGGTCTGCGGCTTTTGGCATGCTTGAATCCTGCATGTAGCCCAGTTGTTGTTTACCAGCCTGCCATGTTGTCCGCCAATCTTGGGACTGCTACTGGATTTGAATCAGTGGCTAGCTGTGTGGTTTCACAATATTGGGACTGTGCCTTTTTACTTTTTGATCTTGGGTTTTTCAACCTAAGCAGCCAGCAGCTGTCTGAGTAAAGAAAGCCTCCAGCTACAGTGGGCCAGAAGCAAGATACAGAGCTGAAGCCCAATGTTGAGGGGCTTTCACCCAGCCTCTAGAGTTTGGCACTTTGAACTCAGACTTCTAGCCTCCTACATTGTAAGAGAATAAATCCCTGTTTGTTAAAGCCACCCATCTATTAATATCGTCTGTTAGAGCATCATGAAGTAACCAAAACAGGAATGCAGCAGAAAAATAGAAACTATTTTTTAAAAACTAAATGGAAAAATTAGAAGTGAAGAAACATTTTAAATAAAGAAAAAGTAACAATTGGCTTAATACCAGATAGGATGATACAGAAGAAGGATTTAGTAAATTTGAATACAAATCAACAAAAGCTATCTAAACTGTAGTGCAAAGAAAAAAAAAAAACAAAACAGTGATTTAAAATATGAACACAGCTCAGTGAACTGTAGAACAATATTAAGCAGTTTAACATACCTGAAAATAAAATTTCAGAAGAGGAGAAAAGTAAAGAGGGAGAGCCTAAGGCATCTGACTGCTAATCAGAAGAAGGTTGGTGGTTCAAATCCACCAGCCACTCTGTGGAAGGAAGACTGGGAAATCTATTTCCATAAAGATTTACTGTCTCAGAAACCCAAAGGGAGTCGCTATGAGTCAGAATCAACTTGATGGCAATGAGTTTGGTTTTTGGAATGGGGGAAAATTTCCAAAGTTTCTGAAAAATATCACTCTAAGCATACAAGAATCTCAGTTATTCCAAGCAAATCAAATAGCCATATCCCAATCAAATGGCTGAAAAGCAAAAATTAAAAAGAAATCTTGGAAGCAGCACAAGGGGGAAAAAAAATTATGTTGGATAATGTTGATACAAATGACGGTTCACTTCATGTTAGAAGTAATGAGGGCCAAAATTTAAGATGCTAAGAGAAAGAAAAACAAAACCAAACCTTCCACACAGAATTGTATATATAGCAAAAGACTCCTTCCAAATAAGCAGAAGTAAATATGCTTTCAGATAAACAACAGCTAAGACTATTTGTCTTTAGCAGACATGCACTAAAACAAATGCTAAAAGAAGTGGTTTAAAATTAAGGGCATCTTACCAGATTGAAACCTCTTATCTATGGACAGAAATGAACAACATGGAAAATTGTAAATATGTGGGAAATATATATAAAATATTACACTTTTTCATTAAAATGTCAATTTTTTACAAAGCAAAAGTAACAGCTTTGTGTCATGAGTTTTATAGCACATCAAATACATGGCATCAACAGTCAAAAGGTGAGATTAAATGAAATTATATTTTTGTAAAAGGCAGGCTGAACAGGAGCAAGAAAGGATGGAAGGGTAAAACAGGAATAGACTGTATGTGATGACAACTATATCAATAATTGTGTTAAAATAATATGAACTAATCCCTCCAAATAAGAAGTCAAGATAGTAAGACAAGGTTTTTAAAATATGGGAGACACTATTATACACTCTCTATAAGGTACAAAATTTAATTCTAAAGACACAGATAGTATGTAACTAAAGTGATGGAAAAAACAAAGTCAAAGGGAATTGTGGGACACAATTAAGGAATACAACATTAGAATCTTAGGAATTTCTGTACAAGAGGAAGGAAACAAAGGGATATAAAGAATTTTTCCAAGATATAGTGACAGAATTTCCCAGATCTAAATAAAATTCAAGGCTACAAATCCAGGAAGCTAGGCCAATTTCATGTAGAAGAATTACAAAGAGGTCTACAACAAGACACATTGTAATAAAATTTCTGAAAACCAAACACAAGGAGATTGGTTGAAAACAGTAAGACAAAGGCACAGCATAACATATAGGGAGTACCTAATGAGATTAAGTTCTGATTTCTCCTCGGAAACCCTGGAGGATGGGAGGCAATGGAAAAATGTATATAAAATATCCAAAGAAAAGAGCTGTCAACAAAGAATTCCTACACAGTGAAATTGTCATTCAAAAGTGAAAGTATCTATTCTCCTGGAAGAGAAAGAAGGAGGATCAGGAAAAGGAGAATGACATGTAATCTGTGACTAATTGTCTCCCTGAACACCTCCTTTGCCATGAGACCATAACAATTGGATGGTGCCAGGCTAATATTACTGAACATTTTGATCAAACATTCCATAGAAGAACCTTGATCAAAAAGGAGGAAAATGCAGAAAAGAATTTCAAATTTTCATGCATTCTAGACTTTCTGGAGCCATAGAAGGTGGGTAAATCCCTGAAAGTATTGCCTTGAGATAATCTTTGAAATTTAAACCAAAATATCCCCTGAAGTCTTCTGCACAATAGTTTAGCATAACTAGTATAAAAGCTCTATCTTCAGCATTATGATATTTTAAGAACTATCTATATGGATCAAATAGTCAACAGCAACTCAAAAGATTAAATAGGAACATAGGGGGCAGTGAGTTTATGTTGATGAGAAAGGAACAAGCAGAAAAGGAGAGTGAGAATGGTTGCACAACTCGAAGAGTGTATTCAGTGTCATTAATTTATTGAATTGGTATATTTTTGCTATGTATATTCTCAATAACTACAACAAGATAAATAAGATTTAAAGAAAAAAATGAAGGTGACATCAAGGCATTCCTAAATTAAAAAAAAAAAAAAGTTATGGGAATTTGTTACTACCAGTCTTGCTTTGCAAGAATTACTAAAGAAGAGAGGCGGGGCAAGATGGCGGACTAGGCAGAAGGATTGCACAGACCCTCTTCAACAAAGAAAAGGGAAACCAATTAACACAGACACAGAAGATAATCT
>NW_006921823.1:3316829-3322131 GCF_000298275.1 Orycteropus afer afer | reverse complement strand
GTATGAAAAGTGAATTTACTCTGTAAATCTTCACCCAAATCCTAATAAAAAAAAAAAAAAAGTAAATCAAGAATTACTAAAGATAATTTTTTAGAGGGAAAGGAAAGAACAAGAGACAAATCTGTAATCTGCACATGGGTAAGAAAAAAAGGGAGTGAGAACTCTAATAAATGTAATAGTATGGGTAAATATGAGGGGCAGTTGTGTAATATTCCCAGGGGATAAATTTATTAAGTCAATTCTACAAGCTCTATAGCATCAAACACTAAGAAATAAATACAAATTTAACCTAATAGGCGTGGGATATACAATGATGTAATGGATGTCACTACAATAGAGATGGGCAAGGTAGGAGTGAAAAGGAAGAGAGTTTTATATGCTAATATTTCATGTTACTTGTAATTTCTATGTTAAATGTTGGTACCAAGCTAAAATAAGTTGTAGTAAATATAAGGTGCTAAAGGTAACTCTTTTGTGGTAATCACAAAGAAAACATATAATAATATACAAAAAATGAAAATTAAAAAAAAGATTATATAAAAAATCAACTAAACACACACACAAAAACAAAATTGTAAGAATTAAGGGCCAAAGAAAATGCAAGATATATACCAAAAAACAATTAGCAAAATGAAAGAAGAGGTTCTTCATTCTACTAATTACCTGACATATAAATGATTCAAACTCTCAATTCAAAAAGCAGAGAGTGACAGAATAGATGGAAAAACAAAACATGATTCATCTTTATGCTGTCTACAAGAGACACATCTTAGGCCGAAAGATACAAATGGATTGAAAGTGAAAGGATGGAAAGAATATTCTATGCAACTAATAACCAAAAGAGAACAAGGGTGGCCACATTATTATAAGAGATGAAGGAAATTATATAATAATAAAAGGGCCAACCCATCAAGAATCAAAAAGACATAACAATTGTAAATATACATGCACCAAATATTAATGTCCTAAAATAATTAAACAAGTACTGAAATATCTGAAAGAAGGAATCAAGAACTCCAAAATAAGAATTGGGCCCTTCCCTACACCAATTTCAACACTGGACAGGACATCTAAAAAGAAGATAAATAAGGATGTACAGGACTTAAAGAACACCATAAACCAATTATACGCAGAATACTCCACCTAATACCAGAGCAATGTACAGTACAATGCACATGTATCATTTTCCAGGATGGACAGCATGCTAGGAAGCAAAACTAGATTCAACAAATTTAAAAGATTGAAATCTTCTCTGGTCATAAAAATGTAATGTCAGAAATTAATAGAAGAAAAACTAGAAAACCCACAAACAATGGAAACTAAATAACACACTACTAAACAACCAATTGGTCAAGAAAGAAAGAGATTAAAAAAAAAAAACTAAGGATAAATGAAAATAAAAACACAACATATCAAAACATATGGTACATATCAAAGGCAGTCCTCAGAGGGAAATTTATAGTAATAAATGTCTACATTTAAAAAGAAGAAAGATCTGAAATAAATAGCCTAACTCTACCACTTGAGAAACTAGAAAAAGAAGAGCAAACTAGAAGAAAAGAAAAAAAAGATCAGAGCAGAAATAAATGAAATAATATAAAAACAAAAGAGATACACACAGAAAAAACAGAAGTTGAGACAAACTGACCAATCTTAAGAGAGGATAACTGAAAAACAAAGGTTATAGATGCAAATAACCAAAATAAGAAATGAAAGCCAAGATGTTACAACTGATCTGATAGTACATAGCAGATTACTAGCTAGCTTTACCCCAACAACCTTGATAACTTAGATGAATTGTACCAATTCCTAGAAACAACTTACCTAAATTGAGTAAAGAGGAAGTGGCAAAGCTCAGGAAAACCACAGCAAGTGAAGAGATTGATTCAGTAATAAAAATCTTCCCAAGCAAAAAGCCCTGGACCAGATGGTTTTACTGTGGAATCCTAGGGAACACTTAGAGAAGAATTTATATCAATTCAGTTTAAACTCTTCCAAAAACAGAAGAGGAAGGAATAGTCCCTCACTCTTTATCTGAAGCCAGCATTACCCTGGTATTAAAGGCAGAAAAAGACATCACAACATAAAAAAACTACAGACCAATATCCCTTATGAACATAGATGTCAAAATTTTCAACAAAATAATTTCAAACAGAATCTAATAGAATATTAAAGGAATTGTACACTATGACCAGCTGGTATGTATTCCAGGAATGCAAGGACGGTTCAATATTAGAAAATCACTCAATATAATACACTACATTAATAGAACAAAGGACAAGAACCACTTGATCTTCTCAACTGAGATAGAAAAGTATTTGATAAAACCAAACACCTGTTATTAAAAAAAAAAAAAAAAAAAACTTTTTATTGTGGTTTGGATGAAAGTTTACAGAGCAATTTAGTTTTCCATTGAACAGTTCATACACTTTCTTTTCCTGACTTTAAGTGCAGTCTTCTCAATGGAACAGCACTCTTCCCACTTCCTGTTTTCCCTGTTTCCATTTGTCCTTCTTTCTTGTCCCTTGCTGCCTTCTGGGCTTTTTTTTTTTTGGGGGGGGGGCAAACGTTGTACTTTTGATATTGTATGGTTGATTGTTCTAAGGATGGTGTTGCTCCCTGGTGTTATTGTTCACTTTACAGTCCTGTCCATTGTTTGATTGAAAGTTGATCCAAGGGGATGAGTTCAGTTCCAGATTTGAAGAGTAATTAAGGGCCATCCATAGTCTTAGATGTTCCACTAGTCTCTATCAGACCAGTAAGTCTGATCTTTTTTCATGATTTTGAGTTTTGTTCCACATTTTCCTCTCTCTCTATGCAAGACCTTCTACTGTAATCTCAATCAGAGCAGTAGTGGTAGCTGTGCACCATCTATTGGGTGTTTAGCACAATATAACCAAGGCAAAGGGAGGTACATAAGAGTTAAAGATGATAAAGGTAAATACTATTACATACAGAATCCTGAAAGAGCAGTAATGGCAATAATCTGATACCATTTTTGATGAAAATTCTCAACAATATGGAAACAAAAAAACACATTCTTCAACATGTTAAGGACATTTATGAAAAACCAACAGCCTGTATTATACTCAATGGAAAAATATTGAGAGCTTTCCCATAGGAAACAAACAAGACAAAAATGCCTGCTTTCACCACTCCTATTCAAAATTACAGGAGCTCTGGTGGGAAAGTGCCTAAGGCATTTGACTGCTAACCAGAAGGCTGGAGGTTCAAACCCATCAGCCACTCCTTGGAAGGAAGTTTGGGCAATCTACTTCCGTAGTGATACCACCTTGGAAACCCAAGGAGGGGTCGCTATGAGTCGGATCCAACTCCATGGCAGTGAGTCTGGTTTTTGGTTTTTAATCAAAATTATATTGGAAGTCCTAGCCAGAGCAATATGGCAAGAAAAAGAAATAAAATATATCCAAATTGGAAAGGGAAAGGTAAAAACTATGTCTATTCACAGATTACATGATCTTGTATGTAGAAAACAAACAAACAAACAAAAACATTAATAAGCTTCTAAAGATAATACAAGAATTTAGCAAAATTGCAGGATACAAGATCAATAGGGAAAAAATCAGTTGGATTTCTAAATCACAGAAGTGAGAAATTTGAAAAAAAAAAGTTTTTGTTGTTAAGAAAACAACTCTATTTACAACATCATCTAACAAAATAAAATATGCAAGAATAAATTTACCCAGATATATGAAAGGCTTATACAATGAAAGTTATAAAGCACTGCTACTGTAAGAGACTGAACCCATTTCCATCAAGTTAATTCCTATAGCAAACCTATAGGGCAGAATGAAACTGCCCCATAGGATTCCCAAGGCAGATCTTTATGGAGGCAGATTTAAAAATAATTTAAAATTGTTGAAAGTCTTCCACATCTTTCTCTGGTGGGGTCACACCATTGGCCTTTCAGTTAGCAGATGAGGTCTTTAACTACCATCCCACCAGACTTCCTGGAAGAGACTTAAAACCTAAATAAATGGAAAGACATTTCATATTTATGCATTGGAATGCTTCATATTGTGAAAATGTCATATCCAAAGCAAGTGAGTCAGATAATACTCTGGTGATTCATAAGTTTTCCACTGAATTATTTTCAGAAGTAGATCACCAGATTTTTCTTCCTGGTCATTCTTAGTCTGGAAGCTCCAATGAAAACTGTTCGCAATGGGTGACTTTACTGGTATTTGTAATACAGGTGACATAGATTCCAGCATCACAGCAACACACAAAAATCACGGTATGAAAAAACTAACATTGTCTAGCTAAAGATGCATAACCAACTGTAATTGTCTTTACAACTAGGGTGTAGAATTCTATCCTTATATTATTAACTCTGTATACTACATATATAAATACACATATATAAATATGACTTCTCTACAGCAAAACCAGGAATCCACTATGTGATGGGGCCCAAGACCTCCCCTCCTGCATCTCCTGGCTTTGAGGAATGTAGACATGGAAGATATTTCCCAAATGATATGCCACTCCTCAGAAAGAAGACTGGGCAACCTACTTCTGTAGAAATACCATCTTGGGAACCCAAGGAGGGGTCACTATGAGTCTAATTGACTCAATAGCAGTGAGTTTGGTTTTTGGTTTTATGATAAAACAACAACAACAAAAAAAATCATTTATTGTTTTCTAAGCAAAATAAAGACAGGTTGCTTTGTCCTGTAAGTAAGTATTGCAGTGTCATCATTAGTAAAGGTCAGTTGATAAAGGTAGAATATGAATTATGATGAAGCAGATGAATGGAACCGAGAAGAAACTATCCAAGACCCTTGATGCTGAGCAGTGTCCCTGGTTTCTCCCTGGGAAGTGTAAATACCTCTTATAACAAGAGTGTCATGGTCAGAGGGAGATAACACTTTTTGGACAAAAGAGAGCAATATAAATACCAAAAGAACTAATAGATACCTTGAATTATTTCATTACTTAAATAATGAGCTCAAGTTTTGATTTAGAGAATAACTGAACGATTAGTTATGTTTATGAAATGGGGATTTTATCCAAGAACATATATAGGGTTGGCAGACAATGATCCTATAAGTTTATGTGAATGATCAGAATTCCCAGGTATATAGTAGAGCTGACAAGGGGCAAGGTTGTGGACACTGCTTGGTCACAGCCAGCTACCCAGAGGGACCGAGTAGTTGAACCTGTGGGCTTGGGACCATAATTGCAGGGGACATCAAGCTCAATTGGCATAACATACTATAAAAAACATTGTTCCACCTCCTACTTTGGTGAGTAGTGACTGGGATCTTAAAAGCTAGCA
>NW_006921823.1:3308496-3316199 GCF_000298275.1 Orycteropus afer afer | reverse complement strand
AAAAAAAAAAAAAAGAATAACTGAAATTGGGGTTTCCAAAATAGTTTCAACCTAAAAGTAGATAGTATAATTGGTACTGCTAAGTTACTTTTCTTTATAAAATACAAAATACAGTATATCATAAAAGCCACAAAAATATATCATGTTAATTGGATATGAACTCTCTTAAAATAATTTAAAATTGTTGAAAGCCTTCCACATCAGACTTCTTTGGGAGCTTATGGATCTCTGCAGTATTGTGGGCCAGATTCTAAATAAATTACTGTCACATAAAAGCTTATTGTGTTGCCTGAGTGGAAATGAGACAATGAAAAATCGTCAATGACAACTTTTAATAGAAAAATGCCAAAAAACAGTGTCTCCTAACACTATCACTAAATTATCTTTGTAAAATCATTATAGATGTTCTTCTTTTCCAAAAGCGCTGTTGTTTTTTCTGTAACCAAATAGACTTTGGAGAGGAAAAAAAAAAGTCACCATTATTGCTGTCACTGTTAATTGGTGTCCCAAGTGCTGCTGCCTTCCCAAGGCTTCTGTCATATCCTGCCAGGCCCAGCAAGGATTTTGCAAAGAAAACTTGTTTACAACCCAGCTCTTGTGCTAGTACCATTTTGTGACATTATAGACAAGAGCTCATCAATCTCTTTCTGTAGGTGTTGAAGTCAATTTTATATGTGATGAAAATGTCACCTAAGCTAATCTTGAAGTTATGCATTGTCAGCTGGCCATAATGCTTTACAAAAAACAAATTATGAAAACTAATGAGCAGTCTATAAATTACAAGCAGAAAAAAAACTCTTCTCTCAAGTTATCTTTATAAATCTATTTTGATCAAGTGTCATTCCACACATTCTTAATTGTAATTATTTCTTCCTTTTAAATATTTGGTTGCTTCTCACAAGAAAAATTGTGTGTCTGAGAAAATTGATGTGTCAGGTTTTTCAGGCCAAGCAAAAAGCTATTTAAATTCATGGTTGTGATTTTTGGGATTCTTTCTTTCTGTCTTTGAGAACATTTGGAAACTCAGACACATGTTAGTATGTCAACTAGATCCATATTTTTGATCAGAGGTATTTAGAGGATAGCTATTCTTTTTGTTTTTTCTACATGTCATTTTTCCTTCTCTTGGTTACAGGATTAATGTCTAGTCACTGTTGTTGTTAGATGCCTTTCAGTCAGCTCCAACTCGTAGCAACCCTTTGTACAACAGAACAAAACACTGCCCAGTCCTGCACCAGCCTCACAATCCTTGCTATATGTGAGCCCATTGTTGCAACTACTGTGTCAATCCATCTCCTTAAAGGCTTTCTGCTTTTTCACTGACCTTCCACTTTAGCAAGCATGATATCCCTCTTCAGAGAATGGTCCCTTCTGACATTACCAAAGTATATGAGACAAAGTCTGGTCATTCTCACTTCCGAGGAGCATTCCTGCTGCACTTAGTCCAAGACAGATATGTTCTGTCTTCTGTCAGTCCATGGTACTTTCAATATTCTTCACCAACACTGCATCAAAAGCATCAACTCTTCTTTGGTCTTCCTTATTCATTGTCCAGCTTTCACATGCGTATGAAGTGATTGAAAACACCATTGCTTAGGTTAAGCTTACCTTAGTATTCAAAGAGATATCTTTACACTTCAGCACTTGAAAGACGTCTTTGCAGTAGATTTCCCCAGTGCAATACGTCACCTGATTTCTTGACTGATGCTTCCATTGGTGTTGATTATGGAACCAAGTAATAGGAAATCTTTGACAACTTCAATCTTCTCTCCATTTATCGTGATGCTGCTTATTGGTCTTGTTGTGAGTATTTTGATTTTTCTTTATCTTGAGGTGTAATCCATACTGTAGACTGTAGTTTTTAATCTTCATAAGCAAATGCTTCAAGTCATCTTCACTTTCAGCAAGCAAGGTTGTATCATCTGCATATCACAGGTTGTTAATGAGTCTTTCTCCAATCCTGATGCCATATTCTTCTTCATATAGTTCAGCTTCTTGGATTATTTGTTCAGCATACAGATTGAATAAGTATGGTGAAAGGATACAACCCTGACACACTCCCTTTCATATTTTAAGCCATATAGTATACCCTTGTTCTGTTCAGATGTCAGCTTCCTGGTCTATGCACAGGTTCCTCATGAGCATAATTAAGGGTTCTGGAATCCCCATCCTTCTCAATGTTATCCACAATTTGTTATGATATACACAAATGAATGCCTTCACATAGTCACTAAAACACAAATAAACACCTTTCTGGTATTCTTTGCCAAGATCCATCTGACATCAGCAATGATATTCCTCTCACCATTAAATGTTCTGAATCCAGCTTGCATTTCTGGAAGTTCCCTGTCAATATATTGCTGCCACCATTTTTTAATTATCTTCAGCAAACTTTTACGTGCAAGTGATATTAATGATATTGTTCAATAATTTCCACATTCTGTGGGATCACCTTTCTGTGTAATGGGTACAAATGTGGATTTCTTCCAGTCATTTGACCAGATAGCTATCTTCCCAATTTCTTGTCATACATTAGTAAATACCTTCAGTGCAGCATCTGTTTCTTGAAATAACTCAATGATTATTCTATAGATTTGACACATTGAACACCAGTGACTGAAAACCAGATGAATTATAGGATGACATCAAGAACATCATGCATGAAGAAAGCAAAATATCATGAAAAAGATAGGAAAGGAAGAAAAGACCAAAATAAATGTCAGAAGATGTGTTAGACTGTGTTCTCTAGAGAAACAAAACCAGCAAAGCTTATAGAGAGAGAGAGAGAGAAAGAGAAATTAATCTTAGGAAAATGGCTCACACACTTGTAGAAGCTGACATGTCCAAAGTTTTGGGGTCAAATGTCAAGCTGGAGGCTTTTCCAAACTCACACAGCTGCAGGGACTGATGAGCTCAAGGTTAGCAAGCAGTATACTAGCTGTTGACTCCAACCAATGATCAATCCAAGATCCCCAGGCCGAATGGTGGATTGTTCACTCATGGACAGTTGTAGGCAGCACAACAGAATGCCCATCCACAGATGAGTGTCTCTTTTCCCAGGATGTCCATAAATATAGTGGAAGGAATCCACACTCCTATGGAAATCCCCTTTCGAAGGATTGGTTGCTCAAAATATATACATCTGAACCCATCATGGGAATAACCACATCACAACTGCTTAAACCACACAGAACTGTGGTCCCGCCAAGTTGACACACAGCTCCAACTATCACAGTCCACCCTTTGTTAACTTGGAAGTTGTACACATCTTCTTAACCATATATAATCTCTAAATAAGGACAATTATAAAGTCATATTTGCATCTAATATGATACGCTAACACATGTACAACCAAAACACATTAACTTTATCTACATTTCACAGTTCATAACAGAAAGAAACAAAAATACTTAATGAACATATGTAATGAAGTAATATAACAATCACAGTTCTCATTTCTGCAAATGGTCACATGGTCATAGATGATATTCAGAACTACCTTCTTCCACCACCCATTCTGTATTTCCCTTGCCCTCAGCAAGCACCTTAGCTTGTCATGATTCTTTGCCTGGTGGGGTGACCCAAACCTTCATTCCTGAAGGGTCTCGGCTATTAGCAATCATATCAAAATTGGGCTGCTGTAATTTTCCATTGACTTTAATCACAGGCATGGTAGTACTAAGAGACATCCTAAAGAATCTCCTGTATTCCAGACATATTCTTCTTTACCTCCATTATGTAATGTCAATCCAATTTCCCCTTGGTAATCAGGATCTGTCACACCAGATAGTAAAGTAAAGCCCTTCGTTGTTTGTTGATCCAGAGGCATGAGGAAGCCAAATGGCCAGGTGGCATTCTGAATTTCTAGGTCAATGCACTCAGTATTGTGCCTCCAGGTGAGAGGGACTAAGATCTCTAGACCTGCAGAGCATAAGGTAGCAGGAACAGGAAACAAAAAAAATTTTGAGTGAGTGGTACCACTCCTGTTTCCACCCCTTCCTGGACCCATGAATCCTGGCTATTGGAGAAACAGCACTGTATATTGGACTCTGGTTTAGAGTATATACAGGCTCCTGCAGAACATTGCCCTAGCCCTTCAAGGTATTGCTATTAGCTGGTGTTGTAATTGTGTTTTCAGTAGGCCGTTCCATCCTTCTATCAAGACAGCTGCTTCAGGATGATGGGGAACATGATAAGACCAATGATTTCCATGAGCCCAGGCCCATTGCTGCACTTCATTTGCTGTGAAATGAGCCCCTTGATCTGAAACAATGCTGTGTGTGGTACCATGATGGTGGATAAGGCATTCTGTAAATCCACAGATGGTAGTTTTGGCAGACACATTGCATGCAGGGAAGGCAAATCCATATCCAGAATAAGTATCTATTCCAGTAAAAACAAAATGTTGTCCTTTCCATGATGGAAGTGGTCCAATGTAATCAACCTGCCAGCAGTTTGCTGGCTGATCACCCTGAGGAGAGGTTCCATATCATGACTCTCTGTTGGTCTCTACTGCTGGCAGATTGGGCACTCAGCACTGGCAGTAACCAAATCAGCCTTGGTAAGTGGGACTCCATGTTGCTGAGCCTATGCACAACCTCCATCCCTGACACCACAGCCACTTTGTTCATGAGCCCATTGAGCAATGACAGGAGTAGCTAGGGAAAAGGGATGCCTGGTTTCCACTGAACATGTCATCTTATCCACCTGATTGTTAAAGTCCTCCTCTGCTGATGTCACCTTTTGGTGGGCATTCACATGAGACACAAACATCTTTACTACTTTGGCCCAGTCAGAGAGATCTATCCACATACCTCTTCCTCATACATCCTTGTCCCCAATTTTCTAATCAAGCTCCTTCCATGTCCCAGACCATTCAGCCAAGCCATTAGCCACAGCCCAAGAATCTGAATATAATCACACATCTGGCCATTTCTTATTCCATGCAACATGAACAGCCATATGCACGGCTCAAAGTTCTTCCCATTGGGAGGATTTCTCTTCACTGCTGTCCTTCAAGGAAGTCCCAGAAAGGGGCTGCAGTGCCACTGCTTTCCACTTTCGAGTGGTGCCTGCATATCATGCAGAACCATCTGTAAACCAGGCACAAGTTTTCTCTTCCTCAGTCAACTGATCATAAGGAACTCCCCATGAGATCAAAGGTGCAGACTGGGAGAAGAAAGATAATGTGATTGGAGTGAAGACCATAGGCATTTGGGCCACTTCCTCATGCAACTTAATTGTGCCTTCAAGTCCTGCTCAAGCCCAATCTCTGATATACCATTTCCATTTAATGATGGAGTGCTGCTGTGCATGCCCAACTTTATGACTCTGTGGGTCAGACAATACCCAGTTCATGATGGGCAGCTCAGACCTCATGGTGACTTGGTAGCCCATGGTTAGGCGTTCAGTCTCTACTAAAGCCCAATAACAAGCTATGAGTTGTTTCTCAAAAGGCGAATAGTTATCTGCAGAGAATGGCAGAAGTTTTCTCCAAAACCCCAAGGGTCTGGGTTGCGATTCACCAATAGGGACCTACCAAAGACTCCAAACAGCATCTCTATCTACTAAAGACACTTCAAGCACCATTGGATCAGCTGGATCTTATGGCCCAAGTGGCAGAGCAGCCTGCACATCAGCCTGAACCTGTTGCAGAGCCTTCTGTTGTTCTGGCCCCATTAAAAATTAGCAGCTTTTTAAGTCACTTGATAAATAGACCAAAGCAACACACCCAAATGAGGAATATGTTGCCTCCAAAATCCAAAGAGGCCCATCAGATGTTGAGCCTCCTTTTTAGTTGTGGGGGAAGTGAGATACAATAGTAGGAATATCTTTAGTAGGGATATCTCAATGTGTTCTATACCACTGGACCCCTAAAATTTTCACTGAGGTGGAAGGTGCCTGAATTTTTGTTGGGTTAATTTCCCAACCTCTAGCATGCATATGTCTCACCAATAAGTCTAGAGTCATCAATACTTCTTCCTTACTAGGTCCAATCAGCATAATGTCATCAATATAATGGACCAGTGTGTCTTGTGGAAGGGAAAGGCAATCAAGATCCCTATGGACTAAATTATGACATAGTGTTGGGGAGTTTATATATATCTGAGGAAGCACTGTAAAAGTATACTGTTGGCCTTGCCAGCTGACGGCAAGCTGCTTCTGATGGTCCTTTGAAATTGGTATCAAGAAAAAGGCATTGGCCAGATCAATAGCTGCATACCAAGTACCAGGAGATGTACTAATTGACTCAAACAATGAAACCACATCAGGAACAGCAGCTGCAATTGAAGTCACCCCCTGATTAAGTTTACAATAATCAACTGTCATTCTCCAAGATCCATCTTTTTTTCTGTGGAGGTCAAACAGGCCATTAAATGTGGATGTGGTAGAAATCTCCATCCATGCATCCTTCAAGTCCTTGATGGGGGCAGCAATCTCTGCAATCTCTCCAGGGATTCAGCTTTTGGTTTACTATTTTTGTAGGTAGAGGCAGTTCTAATGGCTTCCACTTGGCTTTTCCTACCATGATAGCCCTTACTCCACATGTCAGGAACCCAATGTGGGTTTTCTGTCAATTGCTCAGTATATCTATTCCAATTATGCATTTGGGAACTGGGGAAATCACTACAGGATGGGTTTGGGGACCCATTGGACCCAATGTGAGATGCACCAATAACTTGACCTGCAAATGCCCCCACTCTGACTGATGGGCCACAGTGATGCTTTGGGTCTCCTGAAATTAGTGTCAGTTCAGAACAGTGTCCAGTAATCCTCAAAAAGTCTGATTATTTCCTTTTCCCAAATGAATAGTCACTCTTGTAAAAGGCCTCAGATCCCTTTGGGGAAAGTTGGGAGAAAGATTGACATTATAAATTTTTGGCAATGTAGTGGTGTCCTTCCTCAAAGGGACCCGGCCTCCCCTTTATTCATGGGGTTATGGGTCTGTAAATTGATTCAAGTCTGGGAATTGATTGACAGGACATGACTTTGTTTTCTGTCGATTCAATCTGGGCTGCTGTTCAAGTGATCTAGAATTCTTTTGTCTATACAGATAAAGTAAATATTTAGCAAGTATGTGCAGTGAATTGCTTGATGTGGCCCTTCTAGCCATTGTCCTCCATTCTATGATGTTTTGTAAATCCCTTTATCCATGCCTGTTTGGGGTGGTGTGGTAGTTAAGCTCAGGTATCAACTTGGCTGGGCAGCTGGTAGTAGTCATTCCCTATAATGACTGACAATAAACTCTGTGATGGGATTTAGGTTATTTCTGTTGGGGCAACACAGGTGGAATGTATCTTGAGTCATGCCTTGCTGGAGGGTATAATTCAAGTCACCACTCTTAGCTTCCCTGAAGGTATATCTATGAATCTCCTGGGAAGATTCGCCCTCCTCTTGCTCCAGTTTTGTGTCTTGTGTCATCCTCATCTCACCCCTGGACTTGGGACAGCAGCCGTCATCTGATCTGCTGATCGAGGTTCATCAAAGCCTGAGAGTTGGGAGGATCCTCCAGACCTACTTATGGACCTGGGACTCGCCAGCCTGCCAGCCTCCACCACTACTACATGAGATGAACCCTTGAGTGTCTGTGAGTTCTGTGAGGCATCACAGTGAAATACAGAACCCTAAGACTGGGGAAATTGCTGGGAAGAGGAGGAGGAGTTAATGTCTGAAATGATGGAGTGGTACAGTAGTTTGGACAT
>NW_006921823.1:3306015-3308346 GCF_000298275.1 Orycteropus afer afer | reverse complement strand
GGAAAGTAAGAAACCTTTGGCTTCTGGATGGGATAAAAGAAACCCATGGATTGAAGCAGCTCTTTTGTTGAGATTGGTCACCCAAGGCAAAAGCTATTATTCATGGGATTTAGGAGAGGTGGATCTAACTTCTGAGGAATTGGCTAGTTGTATGTATATGGAAATACAGAATGACGAGGAAAAGGCTAGACTTACCATTCCTTCATTGCTGTTATCGGCAATAGCTGCAATGGCAGGGAAAAAGAATGTAGAGCAGGGTTGTAGCATTAAATCAAGCTCAGATCCAGTCCAATTAGAGCTACGATCCCTAGTTTCAGGGCCTACCCAGAAAGGAAAAATTGTGTCAGAACAACAGGGAGTACCGGTATGATCACTGGTCACCAAAAAGGTAGTCCAGGAAGGGAACAGGCAAAGCCAAGAAACTATTGAAAGCAGAGGGTATAGTGTGAAAGAGCTGCTTCAGTTTGTAGATCGGTTTCATCAGCTTCCCGAGGATCCTTACTAAAATGGGTTGTGAGAGTGACTAATTTAGGGGCGGCCTCTTTATTTTTGAATACTGATGAGTGCAGGAGTATGTTTGGATTGATGCAAGACCCACAACTCACTACGGAACAGGCACAAATGTTGATCCAAGATCCATTTACAGGACAGGTTAACACAAAGGGGGCAGCCAGTCTGTTGGAATGGATAAAATTTGCAGTCAGTTTTGTGTATCCTGAGAAGGGAAACTGCCCCTCTCCCCCTCTAAATGTCCCCTGGAACACCCCAGAGGAAGCAGCTGATGTGCTGCTTATGCAAGCCATGCTGGAATGGCTTTATGGTGATCAGGATATTCACCCAATGAGAATGCCCCTTACATAGGTCATGGCAGATATGGTAATCAAGAGAGCCCCTTCTACATGGGCACCCCATGTAACTCTGCTGTTGCAAAACAAAGCAACAATTTGAGAAGCTGTGTGAGGTCTATTAGCACAACTTCCCTGCATGGGTTTTACAAATCCAAGAAGCATAAGAGTGATTAATAGAAGAATGGAAAGAGGCAATAGGGAAAGAACTTGTCTCAACAGGTCAGAGATTTTTCGATGGTTGTTAAGGAATGGGATGAAGATAGCAGACATTGATGGAGTAGAGACAAGGGTGCTGATGCAGCACTACAGGAGATTAGGTGAACCAATGGAAACTCCTTCTGGTCCTCCCACCTTAAGGAGGCCTAGACAGTTCTGGGAAGATGGCAGACTAGATAGAAGGACTGCACAGACCCTCTTCAACAAAGAAAAGGGAAACCAATTGACACAGACACAGAAGTTAATCTTGGACCCCTGAGCCTTGAAGAGGAGGATACAGAAGTAGACTAAACCCCAACTAGCAAAAGAATTTGTGTGAAAATACCAAAAAAGGAGATATACGGAGCTGCGGTCTGGCAGGGACCTGAGCGCCCCTGACGGCACAAATGACTTGGACATTCCCGAGTGGCGGTAGGACTTAAGAATTAACCTAAAAATCCCCTGCTAGCCAGGGTCCATGCGAAGGACTGTGTACAGTGGCTAGGGAACAAACTGGGGAAGGTGAAGAGAAAGGTGGGCTGAGTGGTAGACTTTTGCCAGTCCTGAGGATGCTGCCATGTTGTACATTTAAAAAAAAAGCGGCTTGGCTATTTTGGATATTTAAAGAGACAGCACTCTCTCAGAATCCGGTGGTCATAAGACTTAAGAATTAACCTAAGAAAACCCTGCTAGTCAGGGTCTGCATGAAGGACTGTGTACATTGGCTAGGGAACAGGGAAAGTGAAGAGAAAGGTGGGCTGAGTGGTAGACTTTTGTTGGTCTGGAGGGTGCTGCCATGTTTTACATTAAAAAAAAAAAAGCAACTTAACTATTTTGGATGTTTAAAGAGACAGCGTTCTTGCAGAATCCGGTGGTCGTAAGACTTAAGAATTAACCTAAAAATCCCCTGCTAGCCAGGGTCTGTGCGGAGGACTGTGTACAGTGGCTAGGGAACAAACTGGGGAAGGTGAAGAGAAAGGTGGGCTAAGTGATAGACTTTTGCCAGTCCTGAGAACGCTGCCATGTTGTACATTTAAGTGGCTTGACTATCTTGGATATTTAAAGAGACAGTGCTCTCACAGATTTCTGGGGCTTAAAATCATGTTCTGCTTTCCGGCAGCCCTGGGGACACTCGAGGCCTGCAAGACTGAAAAGGTATGACATTCTTCTTGTTACTGCACCCTGCACCCGCTTGGTGGGTGGGGATGTGGCCATCCCCACTCCCACCTACCTTCTGGGCCCACACAGGAACTCGATCACAGTCTGTGTGCTCAGACGGAGCCTGGGT
>NW_006921823.1:3305302-3305682 GCF_000298275.1 Orycteropus afer afer | reverse complement strand
TTGTTGTTGCTGTTTGTTGGTTTGTTGGTTTTTTTGCAATCTTCCTATTTTTTTTCTTCATTTATTATTCTCCTTCCCTATTTTTTTTTTCTTTTTCTCTTCTTCTTAGTGACCTATCACCAGATATTGAAGATTTGCTTGTTTTTTTTTCCCCTTTTCACTTTTTTTGGTCATTGTTCATGTGTGATTACATGGTGTGTTTTTCATCCATGGGCTTTTAGTTTTTTTATGGTTATTCAATTGTAATTTGTTCCCAACTGAGTGGAAGACAGCAGCAGACCCCATAAGACACAACTACACCCACACCTCCTACAACTCCACTTACTGAGCAAGAGCCAATTCTTCCTTCTCCACCAATGGGCCAACAATAAAAAACCACC
>NW_006921823.1:3297906-3298526 GCF_000298275.1 Orycteropus afer afer | reverse complement strand
GTACAGACAACAAATATGAACCCTTTTGCATATACAGTACTGAATTCTCAGTGAAGGTAAACATGGGAATATGGATAGATAGAGAGGTGGTCAGGCTAAACGATTAGCTATGTCTATGAAAGAGGGAATGTATCCAGGATCATATATAAGGTTGGCAGACAATGGTCCCATAAGTTTATGTGAATGATCAGAATCCCCAGGTATATAGTACAGCTGACAAGGGGCTAGGTTGTGGTCACTGCTTGTTCACAGCCAGCTACCCAGAGCGACTGAGTAGTTGATCCTTAGGGCCTGGGACCATGGTCATAGGGGACATCAAGTTCAATTGGCATAACATACTATACAAAACATTGTTCCACCTCCTACTTTCGTGAGTAGCGACTGGGATCTTAAAAACTAGCAAGCATCCATCTAGATGTAACGATGGGTCTCTCCTCATAAAGAGCAAAGAAGAAAGCAGAAAACCAAAATTAGTGGAAACAATCAGTCCCCACGACTGGTACACCATCCGATCTGCAACCTACGCAACTACGAGACCAGAAGAACTAGATGGTGCCTGGCTACCACTGTCATCCACTTGGAAGGGATGTAGGAGATCCTGCATAGAGAGGGAGAACAAT
>NW_006921823.1:3283877-3295088 GCF_000298275.1 Orycteropus afer afer | reverse complement strand
GGTATCGGTGGTGCAGAAAATACAACAGGCCAAAGGAGACTGTTACTCAGTGATTGTTCTTGCAAATGCATTTTTCTCTATACCGATCTCAGAAAAGAGTCAGTCACAGTTTGCTTTCACATGGGAAGGCTCTCAGTACACCTTCAGAGTTTTGCCCCAGGGTTTTTTTGAACTCATCTGCTTAATGTCATGGCTTGGTTAGGAGAGACTTGGACTTGGTACAGATTTCAAGTATGGTGATACATTACATTGATAACATTATGTTAATATCAAACACAGAAGAACAGGCTAGGGCAGATTTGAAAACAGTGGTGGCCCACATGACCAATAGAGGCTGATTAATACATTCAGCAAAAATCCAGGGCCCTGCTCAAACAGTGAAATTCTTGTGAATAACTTCGGCAGAAGCCACCTGTGACACTCCCCAGGTAACCAAAAATAAGTTGCTGTCACTACCTACCCCCAAGACTAAGCAGGAAACCCAACATTTACTTGGTCTATTTGGATTCTGGAGAACACATATTCCACACCTGGGTTTATTGCTGACTCCTATCCATAAAGCCACTAGGAAGAAAAATATATTTGAATGGGGGCTGGAGCAGCATCAGGCTATGTCCAAAATACAGAAAGCGGTCTCACTGTCCTTGCTTTTAGGTCCTTATGATCCACATTCAGACATGATCTTGCAGGTGTCTGCTACAAGTGCTTATGCAGACTGGAGCTTATGGCAAAAACCTGAGAATGCTGCCCTACGATGACCACTGGGATTTTGGACTAGAAAGTTTCCAGATGCTGCAGCATGATACACACCATTTGAGAGGCAATTGCTTGCCTGCTATTGGGCATTGATTGAGACTGCTTCAATGACAGAAGGGCATAAAATTATTATGAGACCTGAAATACCCATAATGTCTTGGGTGATGTCAGAGAAACACTCTAATAAGGAAGGTGGTGCCCAAAATAGTTCCATAATAAAATGGAAATGGTTTATTCAAGAACAAGCAACTGGAGGGATGCAAGGAGGCACCCATCGTATCCATGAGCAGGTAGCCTCCTTTCCTATAGGTCCTACACTGGAACCACCCGAAGAGCTGCCAGAACACATTGCCACATGGGCAGTGCCATATGAACAACTTTCTATGGATCAACAGAAGGCTGCTTGATTCACAGATGGCAGCTCCAGGGTACATGGACAAAAACTGACATGGAAAGCTGCTGCATTAAGACCAGCAGATGGAAAGACCCTTATTGAAGAAGGTAAAGATAGGTCAGCCCAATGGGCTGAACTGCATGCTGTCTTCTTAGCTGTCATGGAAGAATTGGGCAATGGTGAGTGCCCATATGTTTGGATTTTCACTGATTCATGGGCAGTCGCCAATGGCCTGGCTATACAGTCAGGCAAATGGGCGATGGACAATTGGACTATTAAGGGGAACCCTGTGTGAAGCATGGACCTATGGAAAGCATTCTGGGAATTCAGAGGACGCATTAGAGTAAGCCCATCGGAAGAATCCCCTTCCTGGATCAGAAGGTGATTGGAACCAGCAAGTGGATATGTTGGTACGCTCCCTTGAGGTAGCCATTTGGGTTCATGAGATGAGTGGACACGGGGGTGCTGCAGCAATGCAGAGATGGGCTGAATCAGGGCACATCCCTCTTGCACCCTCTGAGACACAAAATGACAATAAGGAATTCTCTGTCTGTCAGCAGTAAAGATAGAGGTTACAGATGGCTATGGGGCAGATTCCCCAGGGGGGAAGGCCCTTCACACAGCTGGCAAGTCAATTATATAGGACCAATGGCTCCAGGTGGCTATTAATGGGTCCTCAGAGGAATAGATACTTACTCTGGACTGGGCTTTGCTTATCCTGTGACAGATGCAAATGCCAAAAACACCATTAAAGGATTGGAACAAAAGATACTGTACCAATTTGGGCCACCAAGTTATATTTCCTCAGACCAAGGAATGCACTTTACATCCCATAGGGTGCAGCAGTGGGCCAAAAAAATCATATTAAATGGACATACCATGTTGCATGTTGTTGTTGTTGTTGTTATGTGCCGTTGAGTCAAACCCGACTCATAGCGACCCCTCCTTGGGTTTCCGAGGCATATCACTACGGAAGTAGGATTGCCCAACCTTCCTTCCGAGGAGTGGCTGGTGGGTTTGAACCACCAGCCGTCTGGTTAGCAGGCAAGTGTCTTAGTCACTATGCTACCAGAGCTCCTGTTGCATACCATCCTCAAAGTAATGGTTTGATAGAGAACTGGAATGGGCAATTGAAACATTTGTTGTCTAAAACTGGGGGAGGTAAAGGCCTAAAGGGCTGACTCACACGCCTTCATGAATGTGTGCTCACACTCAACATGAGGGGGGTGAAGAGAGGATCACCATTCAACAGATTCCTACGCTATTCTTGGGGATCTAGGGAAGAAGGGGTGGGAGAGAATGCTGGTGCCACTGTACAGTTTTTCCCCACATCACCTAACGTTGCTTCTTCCTGCCAGAATCTGTGGTCCCTGGACCTGGGATGCAGCTGCGGGTGCCAGAGGCTGGGGTGATCCCTCAGCAAGGAACTGTGTTTATATCTCTGAACCTGTATGCCAGAATTCCCAAGGGCCTTATGGGATGGATTGTACCTTCTCCCCATCTGGCCAAACTAGAGCTGACAGTGAATACTACCATCCTGCCCAGTGGTCGAGATAGTCCACTGGTTTTGTATCTGTGTAACCATACCCGGCGTGAATGGGAATGGACTGAGGGGGAAGCACTTGCTAGACTGATCTTGCTACCAGCAATATGGATAGGCACAACAGCTGAATTTGATGTCCCCTCCCAAGGTGGGAAAGTCTGGATAAAAATAAATGACAAATGGAAGGAAGGAGAAATAATAGCTGAAGGTAAAGGAATGAATAAATGGGTTATGCAGTGGGGGAAATCCAACATTGTGCTGATACCTAAAGATAGACTCAGAACAAGGGAATAATATCATCTCAGTTAAATATTATCAGATACTAAAAGGATAATAATGAGAAAAAACTTTTGGATCAGGTGGACAAATACAGCAGAGCTGAATGGCTGGTATCTGAATAATCTCACCCTTAGGACTCTTTGCCTTGCTGAAAGACTTATTGTTAATGACCTTGGGACCGGTAGTATGATTGGGAGGGGGAAATTAATCTTTCAACTAGGAAAGGGCTAATGGCTGGAAGATCCAGGGCATGCAATGCAGTGAATTGCTTGATGTGGCCCTTCTAACCATTGTCCTCCATTCTGTGATGTTTTGTAAATCCCTTTATCCATGCCTGTTTGGGGTGGTGTGGTAGTTATGGTCAGGTATCAACTTGGCTGGGCAGCTGATAGTAGTCATTCCCTATAATGACTGGAAATCGACTCTGTGATGGGATTTAGGTTATTTCTGTTGGGGCAACACAGGTGGAATGTATCTTGAGTCCTGCCTTGCTGGAGGGTATAATTCAAGTCACCACCCTTAGCTTCCCTGAGGGTATACCTATGAATCTCCTGGGAAGATTCGTCCTCCTCTTGCTCCAGTTTTGTCTTGTGTCATCCTCATCTCACCCCTGAATTTGGGACAGCAGCTGTCATC
Source organism: Orycteropus afer afer (assembly GCF_000298275.1). Lineage (NCBI taxonomy): Eukaryota > Metazoa > Chordata > Mammalia > Tubulidentata > Orycteropodidae > Orycteropus > Orycteropus afer. The sequence continues at coordinate 3,291,480 of NW_006921823.1, read as the reverse complement.
TGATCTGCTGATCAAGGTTCATCAAAGCCCAAGAGTTGGAAGGATCCTCCAGACCTACTTATGGAACTGGGACTCGCCAGCCTGCCAGCCTCCACCACTACTATGTGAGATGAACCCATGGGTGTCTGTGAGTTCTGTGAGGCATCACAGTGAAATACAGAACCCTAAGACTGGGGAAATTGCTGGGAGGAGGAGGAGGAGTTAATGTCTGAAATGATGGACTGGTACGGTAGTTTGGACATTTGGGACATCTTTAACCTCCGCCTCAGGGGGACTGGCCTTGTGCTGATCTTTCTAAGAGAAATTGTTCAAGCAGTATGCCATGTATTCCACTACTAGGAACATCATGCACAAGTATCCAATGCCATAATTCCACCTGAGCCAGAATATTCTGATTACTGTTCCTACTGCTGTCCATTATGGTAATCATGACCACTTTGCCTTTGTCAATTAACTGCTGCCACTTGGCCCCTACTACTGCAGGGTCCAATCAGTCCCATCACATTTAAGTGTCTTAGTTCAATTAAGGCAGTTTCCTCTGTCAAATCCAGCTTACATAAAAGAGCAATCACAGCAGTCTTCAAGGATGCTGGAGCTCCTATCACAAATTTATTCCTCACCATGCTCGTGAGAGGCATGTCTCCTGGACTCTCCATTTCTGGCTCTAGGGGTCTAATCTGAGAAATCCATTCTAACAGGCCAATATCCCTAAGCCTCTGGATACCTTCTACATTATACCAAGACAGGTTTGATAATTCAAGGTAGGCCATGGCACAATCCATGCTTCAGTAAGCCAACCAAATAAATTATTAGATCCTTTCCTAATCTCTTGAGGTGAAACATTGAATGAAGAATCTGTACTTAGTGGGTCTAAATCAATAAACTCAGACTGATCCAATGTTGCATTCTTTGTACCATTATCCCACACCCTCAGTAGCTATTCCCATACATATATTCTCCAGGTTTCTGTCTGTACACGTTAGCAAAATCAATTTGGGTTAGCATACTACCTCCGCAGTCACACTTTATATTTCACCTTTTGGGGTTCACTTGGACTGAACTTTAGTTATAGGTCTAGCAGTAACAATGAGTCATTGTCAGCAATGTCTTCCATGGCCTCTGCTTCAGGCAATGACTCAGCAGAAATAGTTGCGTTAATCCTATCAAACCGAGGTGTAGGGGATAAAGGTTTTACGGTAATCCCTTCAGATGGGAGTGATTCAACAGAATTTACAGGCTCCATATTCTGATCTTCCTGAGTATCTGTCTGTACGTCCCCATTCCAGGTTTCAGGATTCCATTTTTTCCCAATCAGTGCCCTCACTTTAACTTCAGACATCATTCTGGGTTGGTAATTTTATTGGCCTTGTAATTCAGCCTCCCTTACAATAAGACTCTAGGTTTGGTTTTCAGCAATATCAGCTCTGCTACTAGAAGAAATAAGGCTTTCTTTCAAAGCACAGCTGGAAATATTGAGGTCTTTTATGTGGCCCTTAAGCCATGACTCTCCAGCCCTGAGCTCATCTCGCTCTTTCACCACTTTATCTAGTGTAACTAGGACCAACCAACCAGCTTCCTTATACTCCTCATGCTTATGGAATTGTAGAAAAATATCAAATATGTGATCACCCAGAGTCTCTTTTCTCACAAGTACTTGATCTTTGGGTGGTGTTATTTTGCATATTAATATTGCCACCTCATGCTATGGATCAGCAAGGCTCTCTTTACTAAAGGAGTCAGGGTCACCAGTGCCTTTACAATTAATCAAACTGGAGAATCAATTTAGGAAGCCCATCCTTCTGAATTTGTCTCTCTAGAACCACCCCACTCTCGGTGCCAAATGTGTTAGACTGGGTTCTCTAGAGAAGCAAATCTCATAGAAAGAGAGAGTGAAAGAGAATTTATCTTAAGAAAATGGCTCACACACTTGTAGAAGCTGGCAAGTCCAAAGTTTTGGGATCAAATATCAAGCTGGAGACTTTTCCTGACTCTCACAGCTGTAGGGACTGATGAGCTCAAGGTTGGCAGGCTGTATACTGGTTGTTGACTGCAACGAATGGTGAATCCAAGATTTCCAGGCCAAATGGTGGATTGTTCACTCACGGACAATTGTAGGCAGCACAACAGAATCCCAATCCACAGACAAGTGTCTCTTTTCCCAGGATGTCCATAAATATACTGGAAGCAGGCCACACTCCTAGGGAAACTTCCTTTCAACAGATTGGCTGCTCAAAACATACACATCTGATCCCATCATGGGAACAACCCACATCACAATTGCTTAAACCACACAGAATTGTGGTCCAGCCAAGTTGACACACAGTTCCAACTATCACAGAAGAGGACAGAGAGTTGATAAAGCAAATGGAAGAAACGATAAGACAAAAGAGCTGAACAGAAGATTTTAAAGAGCAGCTCATGAAGACAAAGTCAATTATTGTAACGAAATGTGCAAAGACCTAGTTTTAGAAAACCAGAAAGGAAGAACACACTCAGCATTTCTCATGCTGAAAGAACTGAAGAAAAAATTCAAGCCTTGAGTTGCAATATTGAAAGTTTCTTTGGGCAAAATATTGACTGATGCAGGAAACATCAAAAGAAGATTGAAAGAATACACAGTCAATGTGCCACAAAGAATTGGTCAATGTTCATCCATTTCAGGAGGTGGCATATGATCAAGAACTGATGGTATTGAAGGAAGAAGTTGAAGCTGTACTGAAGGAGTTGGTGGAAAACAAGGCTCCAAGAATTGATGAGATAATCATTAACCCCTAGAGGTGGGTTTAAATCCCATCCAAGGCCAATTGTGACCTTACCTAGGACTTTACCAATTGCAATAGTAGAAAACAGCTATGTTTATCTCTTGGGGAGGAGGTGATGGTGACAGGCAAGGCTGCTGCAGTCATGGCCCTTCCTTTATGGAGAAGCCACTGGAGAGATGAAGATGACACTAAGAGAAACACATAGGACAGGAGTTGTAAAATGGGGTTATTGTTAAGAGAGATCTCACGCTTCCTGAAGCATGATAAGGGCATTTTAGTGTCTGTCCTAAGTACTGCTCTCATCAGTTTGGAAGCTAATTCTTATCATACCAAAGCCCATGTTGGTGTTCAGTTCCTCTTTTTCTTATCCCGACTATATCAGTAACTATTTTTTCAGTTGCTGTCAAGTTGACTCTGACTCATGCACCCCATATATATTGAGTAGAGCATTTTTCCATTGGGTTTTCAGTAGCTGATTTTTCAGAAGTAAATAACCAGACCTTTCTTCCAAGGTGCCTCTGGGTGGACTCAAACCTCCAATTAGTTAGTAGCCAAGCACATTTGAACCACCCATGAACTCCTAATAGCTATTAGAAATACATAATTGCTCATATTAATCAAGTATTTACTATATGCTAGAATAAGTACTTTATACATATTATCTCTTTTAATTCTTTGTGAGTAAGAGACTATTATTTCCCTATTTCAGAAATGAAGAACTCACTTGCACAAAGCTCATCAATGGGATTTCAAAGACTGATTCAGATCTAGACAGCCTGCTGCCAAAGCTGCACTTTTAATTCCTGGTTGAGTAAATCTACAAATCTCAACTGTGAACTGAAATAATAATGAGAACCCAAAAGGAAAGTAGGAAATTTTACACTGTTTCCTATCCAACTCACATTCTATGTTCTTTGATTTTATTGAAACCAAACTGCTGTCATGGTAGGTGGCACCTTATTTGTCTCTATGGCTCTTTTGTTAATGAATCATAACTTTAAAACTCTTCCTATGTTATTCTTAGAATAGAATAAAATAAAATAAAATAAAATTTTGGGGACCAAAGACCAAGAGAAGATTTTTCTCAGAAAGCTGTTGTTTTTTTGTTGTTAGGTGCCATCAAGTTGGCTCATAGCAACCATCCATACAACAGAATGAAACACTGCCCAGTCCTGTGCCAGCCTCACAACACTTGCTGTACCAGAGCCCATATTTGCAGCCACTGTGTCAATCCATCTCATTGAGGGCCTTCCCCTTTTTCATTGACCCTCTATTTTACCAAGCATGATATACTTCTCCAGGGAATGGTCCCTTCTGACAACATGACCAAAGTATGCTAAACAAAGTCTGGCCTGTCTTGCCTCCAAGGAGCATTCTGGCTGCATTCTTCCAGGACAGAGTCATTAGTTGTTCTGGAAGTCCATGGTACTTTCAATATCCTTCACCAACAACACAACTCAAAAGCATCAACTCTTCTTTGGTATTCCTTATTCATTGTCTGGCTTTCACATGCATAATGAGGCAACTGAAAATACCATGACTTGAATTAGGCACACCTTAGTCTTCAGAGACATCTTTGCTCTTCAGCACTTGAAAGAGATCTTTTGCAGCAGATTTAACCAGTGCAATACATCATCTGATGTCTTGATTGCTGCTTCCATTGGTGTTGATTGTGGAAACAAGTAATATGAAATCTTTGACAACTCCAATCTTCTCTCCATTTATCATGATACTTTTATTGGCTCCGTTGTAAGGATTTTCATTTTCTTTATGTTGAGATATAATCCATACTGCAGACTGTAGTCTTCAATCTTCATCAGTGTTTCAAATCACCCTCACTTTCAGCAAGCAAACTTGTGTCATCTGCATATTGCAGGATGAGTCTTCCTACAACCCTGATGCCACACTCTTCTTCATATAGTCCAGTTTCTCAGATTATTTGCTCAGCATACAGATTGAACAAATATGGTGGAAGGATACAACCCTGATGTACTGCCTTCCTGATTGTAAACCATGCAATATCACCTTGTTCTGTTTGAATGACAGCCTCCTGGTCTCTGTAGAGTTTCCTCATGAGAATAATTAAGTGTTCTAGAATTCCCATTCTTCTCAATGTTGTTCGTAATTTGTTACAATCCACACAATCGAATATTTTTGCATAGTCAATAAAACACAAGTAAACATCTTTCTGGTATGTTTTGCTCTCAGCCAAGATCCATCTGACATCAGCAATGATATCTCTCATTCCACTTCCTCTTCTGAATCCATTTTGAATTTCTGGAATTCTCTGTCAATATACTGCAGCAACCATCTTTGAATTATCTTCAGCAAGCTTTTACTTGTGTGTGATATTAATGATATTGTTAGATAATTTCTACATTCTATTGGATCACCTTTTTTGGAATGGGTAGAAATATGGATCTTGTCTAGTCAGTTGGCCAGGTAGTTGTCTTCCAAATCTCTTGGCATAGCCATGTGCATGCCTTCAACGCAACATCCATTTGTTGAAACATTTCCATGAGTATTCTGCCAATTCCTGGAGCTTTATTCTTTGCCAATTCCTTCAGTGCAACTTAAACTTCTTCCCTCAATACTATGGGTTCTTGATCATATGCCACCCCCTGAACTGGATGAACATCAACCAATTCCTTTTGGTACAGTGACACCGTGTAGTTCTTCCATCTTCTTTTGATGTTTCCTGCATAATTCAATATTTTGCCCATAGAATCTTTCAATATTGCAACTCAAGGCTCATCAGTTCTTTCAGTTTGAGAAATGCTGAGTGTGTTCTTCCCTTTTGGTTTTCTAACTCCAGGTCTTTGCACATTTCATTATAATAATTGAATTTGTCTTCATAAGCTGCTCTTCAAAATCTTTTGTTCAGCTCTTTTATCTTGTCAATTCTTCCATTTGCTTTAGCCACTCTCTGTTCAAGGGCAAGTTTCAGAGTCTCTTCTGTCATCCATTTTGGTCTTTTCTTCTTTTCTTGTCTTTTTAATGGGCTTTTGCTTTCTTCATGGATGATGTTCTTGATGTCATCACACAATTCCTCTGGTTTTCTGTCACTGGTGTTCAATGCATGAAATCTATTCTTTAGATGGTTTCTAAATTCAGGAGGCATGTAACCAAGGTCATATTTTGATTCTCGTGGACTAGTTTTAATTGTCTTCAGCTTCAACTTGAACTTACATATGAGCAGTTTTTGGTCTGTTTCACCTCAGTGCTTGACCTTGTTTTGGCTGAAGATGTTGAGCTTCTCCATCACCTCTCTGCACAGATGTACTCAATCTGATGCCTGTGTACTCTATCTATTGAAGTCTATGTGTATAGCCACCACTTATGTTGTTGAAAAAGGTATTTGCAATGGATAAGTCATTGGACTTGCAAAATTCTATCATGAGATCGCCAGTGTTATTTCTATCACCAAGGCCATATTTCCCAACTAGGTGATTCTTCTTTGCTTCCAACTTTTACATTCCAATAAACAGTGATAATCAACACATCTTGATTGCATGTTTGGTCAATTTCAGACTGCAGAAGTTGGCAAAAATCTTCAATTTCCTCATCTTTGGCTTTGGAGGTTGGTGCATAAATTTGAATAATAGTAGTACTAATTGGTCTTCCAAATCAAACTGACTGCCATCAAGTTGGGTCGGACTCACAGAAACCCCTCCTTGGGTTTCCAAGGCAGTATCACTATGGAAGTAGATTGCCCAACCTTCCTTCTGAGGAGTGGTTGGTGGGTTTGACCCACCATCCTTCTGGTTAGTGGTGAAATGCCTTGGGCACTATGCCACCAGAGCTCCCAGCCTTCCTTGTAGGTGTATGGATATTATCCTATCACTGACAGCACTGTACTTCAGGATAGATCTTGAACCATTATTTGTGATGATGAATGCCACACCATTTCCTCTTCAATTTGTCATTCCCAGAATAGTAGATCATACAATTTTCTGATTCAAAATGGCTAAAACTGGTCCATTTCAGCTCAGTAATGCCTAGGTTGTCAGTTTTTATGTGTTCCATTTCATTTTTGACAACTTCCAATTTTCCTAGATTCATACTTTGTACATTTCATGTTCCAATTATTAATGGATGTTTTAAGCTGTTTCTTCTCATCTTGAGATGTGCCACATCAGCAAATGGAGGTCCTGAAAGGTTTACTCTGTCTACATCATTAAGGTCAGCTCTACTGCGAGGAGGCAGCTCTTCCCCAGTCATATTTTGAGTGCTTCAGGCCTGAGGGGCTTATCTTCCAGCACTATGTCATTCAGTGTTTCAAGGCTATTAATAATGTTCTCCAGTATTATATCAGACAGTGTTTCACTGCTATTCATAAGGTTTCACTGGCCTCTTCTTTGAGAAGTGGATGGCACCTTTCTTCTTCTGAGTCTGTCTTAGTTTGGAAGCTCCACTGAAGCCTGTTTACCATGGGACCCTGCTGGTATTTGAAATACCAGTGGCATAGACTACAGCCTCACAACAACATGTAAGCCACCACAGGATGACAAGCTGACAGACAAGTGGTGGCTCAGAAAACTTATACTTATTGCTTTAGTGGAGAATAATAGGTTTATATTTCCTGCATTGGTTGGTATTGATATAAAGAAGCAACTTCTCAAACACCCACAAAATACCAGAAATGCTATCTGCCAGTGGTGTGCATGACATTCACACCTCCTCCCACTTCTTGATGTGGAGGAGTGGGAAGCCTTGTAAATGGTGATTATTAGTTTATAGTATAATCCGAGAAGCTGGACTATATGAAGAAAAACGTGGTATCAGGATTGGAGGAAGAATCATTAACAACCTGAGATATGCAGATGATACAACTTTGCTTG
>NW_006921823.1:3272035-3283312 GCF_000298275.1 Orycteropus afer afer | reverse complement strand
TTCCCTGGAGAAGGATGTCATGCTTGGTAGGGTGGAGGGTCGATGAAAGAGGGGGAGGCTTCAACGAGATGGATTGATACAGTGGCTGCGATGATGGGATCAAGTATAGCAGGGATTGTGGGGCTGGCGCGGGATTGGACAGTGTTTCGTTCTGCTGTGCATGGGGTCGCTATGAGTCGGAAACGACTCAACAGCACTTAACAACAACAACAGTTTATAGTCTTGAAGCTTTCCATTGTAAATCTTTGGGTGTTTTATTTCTAGTCCAGAAGTCAAAAAGTAGTCTTCATCAACTGGTTGGACTACAGATTCTACTCTTTACTAGCTATGTGGCCTTAGCTAACTTATTTAACTTCTCTGAACTTTTGTTTCCTCAGCCATAAAATGGAGATAATGAGTCTCCATAGTATATGGTTGATGTGAGCATTAAAAAGTGTATATTAGTTTATGCCTACAGACCCTGAACCTCCCATTCTTCTCCTGCTCCTATGCACACACTCCAACATTACTTTGCTTACCACATTCTCTGTGGAGTGTGGGGTACTGGGGAATCAATTACAGCATAATATGTACTGATGACTTGCTCCACCCTCTAAGCAGTTGAAAGCTGTAGTGTCATTGATGGCAGGTCTCATTGGTGGTCTCCTCCAAAAAGACTATGAGACAGAGTGGAAACAAGTGTGGTAAGAAAAACTGAGATATGTTTCTTCAGTCCTGTACAAGAGTAACAGAGTGCTAGCTCAGAGAACAGAGGAAGGGGAGGGCTCACACATGAGGTTTAAATAGACCATACTAAGTTATTAAAGCATGTGCACATTTACAACACATCTGAGACATTCTCATTACCAACACCTTCTGAAACATCAACAAAGGGTGTTCAGCTCCTAGCTCTAGGGACTGCATCTACCTCTGGGAGCTTCAAGGGCAGTGAATTAGCCACAGGCTTGCAGTGCCTCAGAGGGAAATAAGAGAACTTTACAAATGAATTAGACCAGGGGATTTGAAGATTGAGATGAAGTAGTATTTTTCAGAAAATAACAGAACTAGTACAGCCACTGTGGAAAAGTTTGGCAGTCCCTCAAAAGCCCATTGCCATTGAGTCAATCGTGATTCATAGTGAGCCTATAGAACAGAGTAGAACTGCCCATAGAATTTCCAAGGCTGAAAATCTTTATGGAAACAGACTGCTATATCTTTCTCCAGTGAAGAGGTTGATGGGTTCAAACTGCTAACCTTTCAAACAGCAGCCAAGTACTTAACCACTGCACCACCAAAGTGCCTCACAACTATGAAATGACCAGCAATCCCAATTCTAGAAATATTCTCAGAATAAGTGAAGACAGGAATTAAAACAGAAACCTGTATACCAATATTAATTACAGCACATTTCACAATAGCCAAAAAGTAGAAATACCCAAAAAGTCTCTTGAAAGATGAGTGGATAAACAAAATGTGGTCTATAGGTCTGTACATACAATAGAATATTACTCACCTATAAAGAGAACTCAAGTCCTAATACATGCTACAACATAGATGAACCTTGAAAACATTGTGTTGAATGAAATAAACCAGACCCCAAAAGACAAATACTACATGACCTCACTTATATGAAGTAAGAAAACATGTAGAAATCAAAGCATATTAGTGGCAATCCAGAGTGGAAAAGAGGAGGGAAGAAGATGTTGCTTAGAGAGCATTAAGTGGTGGTAGAATAATTTGGAAACAACCAGAATTAATGCACTTGAAGAATGTAATTAATGTCACTGAACTGTACATGTAGAAATTGCTGAGATGATGTATGTTTTGTAATGTCTATTCTCAACATAATTTACAAAAAAATAAAATAACGAGGGGGGGGCAGTTTCAGGTAAGTTGGTGGAATAGGAGACAAACTACACAGACCCTCTTCAAGAAAGAAAAGGGGAACCAATTAACAGATACAGAAGATAATCCTGGAGCCCTGAGCTTTGAAAGGAATGATACAGAAGTGGGGCTAACTCCAACTGGTAGCAGAATCTACATAAAAACACCAAAAAAGGAAACATACAGAGCTGGGGTCTGACAGTATTCCTGACAACATAGGCAGCTTGGATATTGCCAAGTGATGTTAGGACCTAAAAATTAACCTAAAAACCAGCCAAGCTAGCCAGGGGCTGCACAGAGGACTGCAATGGTGGCTGGTGAATAAAAGGGGAAGCAGCAAAGAGGGAGAAAGGCTGAGCTGCGCATTTTCAGCAGCCTGGTGGATGCAGCCATTTTTAATATATTTACAAGGGGTTCAACCATTTTGGGTATTTAAAGTGACAGTGTTCACTCCGATTCTGGGGGCCTAAGAATAGGCTCCACTTGCCAGGGACATACCAGACATGAAGGAGTGGAAAGATGCAATATTACCCTTGTTACTCTTATACCTCACACCTTCTTGGTGAATGAAGGTGCGGCCATCCCTCACTTTTACACACCTTCTGGGCTGCAAGGAATTTCAGCCCAGTCTATGTGCTCTGATGGAGCCTGGGTGCTCTGCCCCGCCCTGCCTAGATTTTTTTCTTCCATTTTAATTTGTTTGTTTCTATTTTTAAATTATTAGTATTTTTTTCTTTTCTTTTCATCCTTTTTATTGTTATTCTTTCTTCTTCCCTTCCCAGGTTCTAGTTTTCAACTTTTTCTCTCATCCCTGTTCTTTGTTCGCTTTTTTTTTTCCTTATGGTTCTCTCCATTTCTTGGTTTTCTTTTTGCATTTTTCCCATTTTTTTCTTCATTATTCTCCTACTCTATCTGTTTTCTATTATTTCCCCTTCCGCAGATACTGTGGTTTTATTATTATTATTATTCTCTTTTTTTCCCCTTTTTCTATGCACATTTCTTTTGGCTTTTGAAAGTATTTCTTTAAATATTTTCTCTTATTAATTGCTTTTCTTCTTTTTTTTTATTTTTCTTTTTGGTGATTGTTCCTGTGTGTTTATGAGGTATGTTTTGTCTGCTTGGTTTTACTTTTTTGATGGTTTTGTGATTATTGTTTTTGTCTAACTGAGTAGGAGACAGCAACCATGCCCATACAATGCAACCACATCTGCACCTCCTGCAGCTCCACATACCAAATGAGAGCCACCACTTCCTTCTATACCAGCTGCCCAACACTACATGATACCCAATAACAGCCTGACTCACCCTTAACTGATCTTCACAAACAGTTAACAGAGATCTGTGCAGCCACTCTCATACTCTGTCACACCATCAGGTGACAGGTGGTGAGGGCATAAGTGCTGCCAACTAGCAAAGAGAGGAGCACAGTACCATGCTTACTTGGATACATACAAAAAGAAAAAATAATCTTCAGTGAATGACTCCAACATACAATCACCAATTAAATATAAATACAACAAAGTCACAATGTCTCAGAGGCAGCAGACCATCACAGTCTACATAAAGAAGCAAGATAAAGTGGTAGAAACAAGGGAGCAGGATACAGATCCAGAACACATCCCTGAAGAAGAAGCAGCATTGCAACTCCCTGATAAGGAATTCAAAAGAATTATATTTAGGTACCTTCAATGGATTGAGAGACCGATCAAGAAAAACACTGACAAAATTAGGGGAAACACAGACAAAACCCTAGAACAATTTCAGAAGAAAATATAAGAACAAAATGACAGAATAAATGAAATATTAGAAATTATACAAAATCTACACATAGAAATCCAGAAGATTAATGCTAAATTTTCAGAAATAGATAATATATTGAAAGGGCAAAGGCATAGAATCAAATAAATGGAAGACAGAATTAATGAGATTGAAGTCAAATACCTGAATACTTCTTTGGAAGGGGATCAATCAGGAAAAAAAAAGATCAAAACAAAATGAAGAAAGCGTATGATTCATGTGGGATGCAATCAAAATATTTAAAAGGAATTCCAGAACAGGAAGAGACAAATAAAACCACTTACACAATTTTCCAAGATGTGTTGGAAGAGAACTTTTCTGATATGATGAAAGATGAGACTAAATCCATTTAGGAAGTCCAATCAACCCAAAACAGGGTAGACCCCAAAAGAAAATCACCAAGACATATTGTCATCAAAGTCACCAAAACCAAAGACAAAGAAAAAATCCTGAGAGCAGCACAGGAAAAATGAAAAGTTATCTACAAAGGGCAATGAATAACACTAAAACTTGGATTTCTCCGCAGAAAACAAGCAGGTGAGAAGGCAATGGGATAATATATATAAAACCCTGAAAGAGAAAATTTCCAACCAAGAATTACATACCTAGAAAAAAATTGTCCCTCAAATATGATGTTGAAATTAGGAGATTTCCAGATAAGCAGAAATTAAGGGAGTGTGCTAAAACCAGAACAACCTTATAAGAGATACTAAAGGGAGTCCTTTGAACAGAGAACCAATAGTAGCAAAAAACAACTGACCATTAATACACAAGATGACATAACCCCAAAACCAACACAGCTATGGACTTATTCAAAGTGAAATAGCCGTACAAGGTTGTAAACAGGAATCAGAGACATCAATTGGCAAATGAGGACAACTACAAAGCAAAAAGAGGGAAAAAGAGTGTAGTTACAGAACTTCTAAATGGTGAGAAAGTCAAGAGCTTTCTAAGATAGTATGGTCTGTTCTAAATTCAGGGAGAAAATTGTAAATCACAGGGTAACTTCAACATATATGTATATGTGTGTGTGTGTGTGTGTGTGTGTGTATACCTTGACATCACAATAAACAAGAGGAGAAGCACAAATATTTAACAAATACTAAAGCAATAGCAACAAAGGAAGTGATAACACAAGTCATTTTGTTTACAAAATGAGCTCAGCACAGAAAATTATATGCTGCAAATAAACCAGGAATGCTACTAAAAAACACATAACAAAATGACAGCAATAAATTCATAATTACGCTGAATGTCAATGGATTAAATGCACCACTCAAGAGACAGATAGTTGCAGACTGGATAAGAAAACATAACCCATCAATATCCTGTCTACAAGAGACTCACCTTAGAGAAAAAGACAAAAATAAACTAAAAATCAAAGGTTGGGAAGAGATATATCAAGAAAATGGCAACCAAAAAAAGAGCAGAGTGACAAATTAATTTCTGATAAAATTAATTTTAAGACAAAAACCACCATAAGAGACAAGGAAGGATTTAGCACAAAGATCAATTGAACAAGAAGATATAACCATAGTAAATACCTATAGGCTCAATGAAAGAGCCTCAAAATACATCCATGAGACTTTAACAGAATTGAAAAGACAAATAGATGACTCCACAATCATAGTAGGAGACTTTAATACAACACTTTAAATCAAAGATAGAACAACTGGAAAGAAACTCAACAAAGACACAGAAGAACTAAACAATGCAATCTACCAACTTGACCTTGTAGACGTCTACAGAGCACTTCCCCCAACAACAGCACAATATACATTCTTTTCCAGTGCACATGAAACATTCTCCATGATGGGACATATGTTAGGCCATAAAGCAAGCCTTAATAAAAAATTGAAATACTGCAAAGCATTTTGTCAGATCACAATGCTATCAACTTGGAAATCAACAATAGGAAGATCAACAGAAAAAGAGCAAACACATGGAAACTGAACAACACCCTCCTTAAGAATGACTGAGTAATAGACACAATAAAAAATGAAATTAAAAAATTCCATGAATCAAATGAGAATGAAAATACAACATACCAAAATCTTTGGGACACAGCAAAAGCAGTGCTCAGAAGCCAATGTGTAACAATAAATACACACATCAAAAAAGAAGAAAGAGCCAAAATTATCACTTTAAAAGAGTATCTCCAGCAATTAGAAAAAAGTAACAGCAAGAAAAACCTAGTCATCAGTAAAAGAAGTAATAAATATTCGAGTAGAAATTACTGAAACAGAAAATAAAAAGACAATAGAAAAAATCAGCAAGACAAGAAGTTGGTTTTTTTTAAAAAAGATTAATAAAATTGACAAACAATTGGCAAATTTAACAAAGGGAAATGGGGAGAGAATACAAATAAGATGAATAAGAAATTAATTGGGTGACATCACAACAGAACCAACTGAAATAAAAAGGATAATATCAGGATACTATGGGAGCTCTGGTAGCATAGTGGCTAAGGCACTTGACTGCTAACCAGAAGGCTGGCGGTTCAAACCCACCAGCCACTCCTCGGAAGGAAGGTTGGGCAATCCTACTTCCGTAGTGATACTGCCTCGGAAACCCAAGGAGGGGTCGCTATGAGTCAGGGCTGACTCGACAGCACATAACAACAACAACAACATGAAGAACTGTACTCCAATAAATTTGAAAACCTGTAAGAAATGGACATATTTCTAGAAACACACTACTTACCCAAATTAACACAGACTGAGATGGAGAAGATAAACAGATTCATAACAAAAGAAGAAATTGAGCGCATCATAAAAGAATTACCAACAAAAAAAAAGTCCTGGCCCGGACAGTTTCACTGGAGAATTTTACCAAATATTCAGAGAAGAACTGACATCAATCATACTCAAACTATTCCAAAACATAGAAAAGGATGGAATGCCCCTAAATTCAGTTTATGAAGCAAACATAATCTTGATACCAAAACCAGGCAATGTCATCCCTCAAAAGGAAAACTACAGACCAATATCCGTCATGAATACAGATGCAAAAATCTTCAACAAAATCCTACACAATAGACTAACAACATATCAAAACTATAATACAGTATGACTATGTGGAGTTCATATCAGATATGCAAAGATGTTTCAACATTAGAAAAACAATGTCATCCATAACATAAATAAAACAAAGGAAAAGGACCATATGATCATATCAATCAATGCAGAAAAGGCATTTGATAAAATCCAACACTCATTCCTGATGAAAACCCTAGCATTGACTGTTTTTGCCCATTTTTCAAGTTTATAAAAATGAAAACATACAGAATCACACTTTCTTGTGTCTGACACCTTCCACTCCATATTCTTTGGAGATTCAACCTTTTTATTGTGTGTATCATTCTCCATCTCTTCCCATTGCTGCATAGCATTCCATTGTGTGATTTATTCCATTGATTGATTTATCCATTCTACTGTTGATGGGCATTTGGGTAGTTTTCAATTTGGAGCCTATTACAAACTGTGCTGCTATGACCATTCTTGTATATATCTTTTGCTAAAATTATGTATGCATTTTTGTTCAGTATGGAATTGCTGGGTCATAGGGTATATGTATGTTTAGTTTTAATAGAGACTGCCAAACACTTTTGCAATGAAGTTGTACTAATTTACATTTCCACAAACATTGTACATGAGTTTCAATTGCCTGATATCCTTGTAAATACTTCATGTTATCAGTCTTCCATTATTCTGACTAACTAACTAGTGCTTTTTTTGAAGTTTTAATTTCCTTTTTTTTCTGATGAGAGTAAGAGCCTACATTTTTTTCATGTGTTTAATGGTTATTTGAATGCCCTCTTTTGGAAAATGCCTATTGAATTTCTTGCTTTTTTGTTTTTTTTGTTATGTGTCTTTTCCTTAATCAATTTTAGGAGTTCTGTATATATTCTCTCCATTGTTAGATACATACATTTCAAAAATCTTCCATTCTGTGGCCTCATTTTTCCATCTCTTAATGGTGTTTTTTGACATAATTTTTGAACCTAATATAGTGCAACTTATCAATTTTTCTTTTCTGTAAAAATCTTCAATTTCCTCATCTTTGGCTTTAGTGTTTGGTGTCAATATTTTTGTATCCTGTTTAAGAAATATTTATTTACTCTAAAGTCATGAAAGTAATTTCTTTCTTTTTCTTTTGGTTTTGTATTTTATATTGAGGTTTCAAATCCATCTGGAATTGAGTTTTACTTGCATAGTATATAGGGGTCAAGATTGATTTTTTTTTTTCATGTGGATATCCAAATGACTCAGCACCATTTATTGGAAAGGCCATTCTTCTTCATTGCACTGCAGTATTACCTTTGTGGCGGACGCTTATTGAGCAGTTCCCACAAGGCCGTTTCTCATTGGTTTCCCTGTTTACAAAAGAAGCTGTCATGAGATGGTTTGTTATCACCACCTGAGTTCTAATTAAGTATGGAGTTTTTGCCTTTGCACTTTTAGGGCATATCTACAGTCTGTAACATTGCTTAGCAACACCATCATGCTGATTCCTTAGTAACAATGTTACCTATCATTCATGTTGCCATCATTTGTTCCCTTTTGTTTTAGTGTCATCCTGTGTATTAACCACAAGAAGCTGACACCTTTGACTATTTTTGTTATCATTCATTGTCTGCCTGACTAATAAATTAAATTTAAAAAGGGTTTGTTTCTTTAGTGGATAAATCTGCCCAGGCTGGCCTTGCCTTGTATTTTGACATGTGACATATATATAATTGCTCTTATTACTTAAGTATTTCCTTCTTAAATTAAAAACCTTATTATCTTCCCTATTTCATGTTAGCTGTATAAATGTCTTAAGAATTGTCTTCTGAGCACAGCTTTAGCATATCTTGTAAGATTTAATATGTCGTACTTCTTTTATGGGAGCTCTTTTATATGCTAGATTTTTATTTTGATTTTTTCTTTGGCTCAACTGTTATTCACATATCTTTAAAAATTTCTAAATTTTTCTATTTATTCTTTTTTGTAATTACTGTAACTACAGTATAACTATAATTTCTAGTTATATCCTGCTGATATCAGAGAATGATTTGTATAGTTGATTTGCTTATGTACCTTTATTGAGACCTTCTTTCTGGTCTACCTCGTTGAATTTTGTCAGTATTTCATGTATACTTGAGAAACATGCATCATTTTATTCAGACTTTCTGACTGCTTCTCGGTGTGTGTTTATTTGACACAGGGACAGAAAGGGTGAGTTAAGGTCTCCTACTGCAATTTTGTTCCCGTCCATCCCTTTCTGAATCCATTCTGCCTGGAAAGTTATGATTATCATGACTTTATTACTGATTTTAATTTTGGTCATGATACTCTTTCCTTCTTTGTCTTACTTAACAGCCTCTGTCTGGAGCTCAAGTCTATCGGATACTAATATCACATGTACTACTTTTTAGATACAATCTTTCTAGTACATCTTTGCCCATGCTTTCACATGTATATTTTGTTACAACCAACAACTAGTAACAATATGGTATTGGACATTGACTTTTTCACCTGCTTTATTAACTAGTTGTACTTTTATTTGTTGTTATTAGATGCTGTCAAGTCATCTCTGACTCATAGTGACCTTATGTACAAAAGAACAAAATACTCCTCAGTCCTGTTCCCACCTCACAATCCCTGCTATACCTGAGCCCATCATTGCAGCCACTGTATCAATGCATCTCGTTGAGGGCCTTCCCCTTTTTCGTTGACCCTCCTCTTTACTAAGTATGATATTCTTCAGAGAATGGACCCCACTGACAATGTGACCAAAGTCAAACGAAGTCTGTCCTTCTCACTTCCAAGGAGCATTCCGGCTGCACTTCTTCCAGGACAGATTTTTAAGTTCCTTTAGCAGTCCACAGTATTTTCAGCATTCTTCACCAACACCACAACTCAAAAGCATCAACTCTTCTTCAGTCTTCCTTATTAATTGCCAACTCTCACATCCATATGAGGTGATTGAAAATACCATGGCATGGGTTAGGTGCATTTTAGTCTTCAAGGAAACGTCTTTGCTCTTCAGCTCTTGAAAGAGGTCTTTTGCAGATTTGCCCAATGCAATACATCATCTGATGTTTTGACTGCTGCTTCTATTGACATTGATTGTAGAAACAAGTAATATGAAATCTTTGACAATTTCAATCTTTTCTCCATTTATAATGATGCCACTTATTGGTCCACTTGTAAGGATTTCTGTTTTCCTTATACTGAGGTGTAATCCATACTGCATACTGTAGTCTTCAATCTTCAAGCCATCCTCACTTTCAGCAAGCAAAGTTGTGTCATCTACATATCACAGGTTGTTAATCAGTCTTCTTCCAATCCTGATGCCACAGTCTTCTTCATGAAGTCCAGCGCCTCGGATTATTTGCTCAGCATACAGATGGAATAAGTATAGTGAAACGACACAAACCTGACACACTCCCTCCCTGATTTTAAAGCATGCAGTATCTCCTTGTTCTGTTCGAATGACAGTCTCCTGGTCTATGTACAGGCTCCTCTTGAGTATGATTAAGTGTTCTGGAATTCACATTCTTCTAAATGTTATTCACAATTTGTTATGATCCACACAATCAAATGCTTTTGCATAGTCAGTAAAACACAAGTAAACATCTTTCTGGTATTCTTTACTCTCAGCTAAGATCCATCTGACATCAGCTATGATACCCCTCATTCCACACCCTCTTCTGAATCCAGCTTGCATTTCTGGAAGTTCTCTGTCAATATATTGTTGCAACCATTTTTTATTTATCTTTAGTAAGATTTTACTAGTGTGTGATATTAATGATATTGTTTGATAATTTCCACATTCTGTGGGATCACATTCCTTTGGAATGGGTACAAATATGGATCTCTTCCAGTCAGTTGGTCAAGTATCTCTCTTCCAAATATCTTGGCAAAGCCAAATGAATACCTCCAGTGCAGCATCTGTTTGTTGAAACATCTCAATGGGTATTCCGTCAGTTCCTGGAGCCTTGTTTTTTGCCAATTCCTTCAATGCTGCTTAGACTCCTTCCTTCAATACCATTGGTTCTTGATCATATGCCACCTCCTGAAATGGATGATCATCTATTAATTCTTTCTGGTATAGTGACTCTATGTATTCCTTTGACCTTCTTTTGATGTTTCTTGCATCATTTAATATATTGTCCATAGAATATTTCAGTATTGGAACTGGAGGCTTAAATTTTTCTTCAGTGCTTTCAGCTTGAGAAATGCTGAGAGTGTTCTTCCCTTTTGTTTTTCTGAATCCAGGTCTTTGTACATTTCATTATAATAATTGACTTTATCTTCTCAAACTCCTCTTTGAAATCTTCTGTTCAGCTCTTTTATCTTGTTAGTTGTTCATTTGCTTTTGCTATTCTCTTTCAAGGGCAAGTTTCAGAGTCTCTTCTGACATCCATTTTGGTGGGTTTTTTTTTTTTTTTTATAATCTTTTTTTTTCATATATGATATCCCTGATTTCATTGCACAAATTTTCTGGTCTCTTGTAATTGGTGCTCAATGCATCAAATTTATACATGTGTCTCTAAATTCAGACAGGAAATATTTAAGGTTATATTTTGGTTCTTTTGGATTTTGCTTTTCCTTCAGCTTCAACTTGAAA
>NW_006921823.1:3270636-3271935 GCF_000298275.1 Orycteropus afer afer | reverse complement strand
TTGTGGATGATATTTTTCAGTCATTGGTATTCAATGCATAAAATCTATTCTTAAGGTGGTCTCTAAATATATAATCAAGGTCATATTTTGGCTCTCATGGACTTGTTTTAATTGTCTTCAGCTTAAACTTGAACTTGCATATGAACAGTTGATGCTCCATTCCACAATCAGCTCCTGGCCTTGTTTTGGCAGTAGATGTTAAGCTTTTCCATTGCCCCTTGCTACAGATGTAGTTAATCTTATTCCTGTGTACTCACTCCATCTGGTGATGTGCATGTGTATAGTTGCCTTTTGTGTTGTTGAAAAAAAGTATTTGCAATGAATAAGTTGTTGGTCTTGCAAAATTCTATCATGTGATCTCCAGCATTTCTATCACTAAGGCCATATTTTCCAACTACCAGTGATTCTTTATGTTTCCATCTTTTCCATTCTAATCAACAGTGATAATCAACACATCTTGATTGCATGTTTGGTCAATTTCAGACTGCAGAAGTTGGTAAAAATCTTCAATTTCCTCATCTTTGGATTTAGAGCTTGGTGCATAAATTTGAATAATAGTAGTATTAACTGGTCTTCCTTGTATTTGTATGGATATTATCCTCTCACTGACAACATTGTACTTCAGGATAGAACTTCATGCCATTCCTCTTCAATTTGTCATTCCCAGCATAGTAAAGCATATGATTGTCTGATTCAAAATGACCAAAATCAATCCCTTTCAACTCACTAATGCCTAGGATATCAATTTTATGTGTTCCATTTCATTTTTGACAACTTCCAAATTTCCTAGATTCATACTTCATACATTCCATGTTCCAATTATTAATGGATGTTTGCAGCTGTTTTGTCTCATGTTGAGATGTGCCACATCAGCAAATGGTAGTCCCAAAAGCTTTACTCTGTCCACATCATTAAGGTCAGCTCTACTGTGAGGAGGCAGCTCTTCCCCAATCATACTCTGAGTGCCCTCTGACTGAGGGGCTTATCTTCCAGCACTATATAGGACAATGTTTCAAGGCTATTCATAAATTTTTCCAGTAATATATCAGACACTGTTCCACTGCTATTCATAAGGTTTCACTGGCCTATTCTTTGAGACAATCTCAATCTTCTCTCCATTTATTGTGATGCTGCTCATTGGTCCAGTTGTCAGGATTTTTGTTTTCTTTATATTGAGATGTAATCCATACTGCATACTGTATTCTTCAGCCTTCATCAGTAAGTGCTTCAAGTCATCCTCACTTTTAGCAAGCAAAGTTGTATCGTCTGCATATCTCAGGTTGTTAATGATTCTTTCTC
>NW_006921823.1:3264471-3269757 GCF_000298275.1 Orycteropus afer afer | reverse complement strand
TTTAATAGTCCTTTTTTTTTTTTTTTTTTTTTCCCATTTGGTCCTCTCCTCCCATAATCTATATATTCTCAAATCAAGTCCCATTTTCCCAAGCAGAGTACTCATGATGATAATCAATATTTTATCTTCCAGATTTTTTCCTATACGTATCTCTGTGTGTGTGTGTTTGTGTTATGTGTGAGTGTGGAATCTGGAAGATAAATACTGAATATAGATACATACATAAAATTAAACATGCATGCATGTATCTATTTATCAATACCCATATAAATTTCAATCGCCATATTAATCTCTATGCTCTGGTGGTGTAGTGCCTAAGGCTTTTGACTGCTAACCAGAAAGCTGTTGGTTCAAACCCACCAGCCACTCCTTGGAAGGAAGGTTGGGCAATCTAGTTCCATAGTAATACCACCTTGGAAATCCAAGGAGAGGTCGCTATGAGTAGGATCCAACTCGATGGCAGTGTGTTTGGTTTCTGATTTTGGCCTTATGCAGGCCAGCACCACAAATGCTTATTTATAGAGATCTCTAAATAGCATGTCTTTTCAATGCTTCCTCTTTAATTTCTAAAATTCTTGAGGACATTTTAATATTTTTAATAAATTTTTTAAAAGTCATATACAGTTTTTACAATTGATGTGGCTTAGAGGGTTGGTCTGAATTACCTAGTCCACCATTTTTGGCAGGAGCCATGGTGGTGCTACAGTTAAGCACTCACCTTCTGACCAAAAGTTTGGTGATTTGAACCTACCAAGAATCTCTGTAGGAGAAAGACATGGCAGTATGTTCCCATAAATAGTAAAGCCTAAAAAACCCTATGGAGCAGTTCTACTCTGTCACATAATCTAACACCAACAACAATACCATTATTAGAAGGTAGAAGAGATATTTTGGAATCTAATTTCATTTTATTTTTTTTTTTTGTAAAATTGACATATTTATGAGAATATATCTTTTTATTATTTCTACTCTTTCGTTTCTTATTTTGTGTTCTTCAGTAAGATTATAAAATATTTTATATATATTTTCTGGTATTTTTGTTAAATATATTTTTATGCATTTTAAGCTCTTTGTTGTTCTTGCAAATGTATGTATAAATCCATTTCCTTTTGTAGTTTATTTTTGAAAAAGGAACTCTGGTAGCATAGTGCCTAAGGCACTTGACTACTAACCAGAAGGCTGGCAGTTCAAACCCCCCAGCCACTCCTTGGAAGAAGGGTTGGGCAATCTACTTCCGTAGTGAAACTGCCTCAGAAACCCAAGGAGGGGTTGCTATGAGTCAGGTCTGCATCGACGGCACATAACAACAACATTTTTTTAAATATCTATTGATTTTCATTTATGTCCAGCTAGTTCACCAGAATCATAAATTTTAGATGGAGTTTCTAGGATTGTCTAGAATACTCTCATACCCCTAGCAAAGAGAAATATCTATTATATTCAAATCTTTGTATAAGTTATATCATATTTTGTCTTATATTTATTAGAACTATTAATGTTGAAAACTAAATGGGTACAGTGGGCTTATAAGCCAGTGGCTTTACTGTTTCATATTTAGAATATTATTTACTTTTGGTTTTTAATATAAGTCAAAGTCATTTTTACTGTCCTTTCTGAGTGCTAATATTTTGGTTATAATTTTTACATCTCTATTAATAATTTTTTTCTTTACTAGTTTTGTATTTTGCAATTACAGTTATGCCAGCCTTATAAAACAAATCAGAAGCTTTCTATCCTTTGCCTGACCTACGTCCATGAAAGAATGTATTCCATAAAGTTAAGCCAAGCACAGATGTGGACTCCTGTGGGCTTCACGCCTTTGCTAAGAGTGGTTCTCTTTTCTTTCTCTTCTATGATAAATTCTTCTTGGGCCATTTTCCCCCCTAGAAAACTACCCTTTTCCTCAAAGTGTTTACATTTGTTGCATAATATTGCCTACAAATTAGTTAATTTTTATTCTTAATTGCTCTTCCCCTTTATTCAAGGTAACAAAAACAAAACACTAGTTGCCATAGTCAACTCCAACTCATGGTGACCCCTTGTGAGTCAGAGTAGAGTTAAGGTTTTCAATGACTGATTTTTTCTAAATAGATCACCTTTTATCTGAAGCACCTTGAGTGGGCTTGAACTTTCAACCTTCCAGTTAGCAGATGAGCGATGCACTGCCATGGAGTCGAATCTGAGTCATAGTGACCCCTCTTGGGTTTCTGAAGCAGTATCACTACTGAATTAGATTGCCCAACCTTCCTTCTTAGGAGTGGCTGGTGGGCTTGAACCACCAGCCTTCTGGTTAGCAGTCAAATGCCTTAGGCACGTCACCTCCAGAGCTCCCTTGTACCACCCAGGGACTCTTTATTTGAGGTAACCAAAAAAAAAACGCCACCTTCAAGTTTATTCTGACTCATCCTGTTCTGGTTACCTAGTGCCACTCTGACAAGAATATACCACAAATGGGATGGCCTTAATAAACAGGAATTTATTCTCTACAGTTGTAGGCTTTAAGTCCAAGTTCAAAGTGCTAGGCTCTAGGGGCTGGGTGAAAGCCCCTCAGCCTTGGGCTTCAGCTCTGTCTCCACCTCCCGGCCCACTGAAGCTAAAGGCTTTACTTCACTCATATAGTGGCTGGCCGCTGAGACTGCCAAGTCCAAGGTTGACAAGTAAAAAGGCACAGTCCCGATATTAACAAAACACACAGCAGGCCATTAATTTAAGTCCATTGTAAGTCCCAAGGTCTGCAGAGCATGGCAGGCTACTGAACAACAACATGGCTACATGCAGTGTCCAAGCATGTCATAAACTAGAGACCATTTCCAAAGCTGCTTCTTATATATGAGAAGCAGCTTTGGAAATGGTCTCTAGTTTATGAGACCATTATATGAGAAGCAGACCACATACCCAAAGCAGTTACTCAGCTGCTTGTGGTAGATCCCACCATGGAGTTGATTGCCAGTCTCATCATGAGGAATAACTACTACCAGCTGCCCAGCCAATCAACCAGGCCCAGCCAAGCTGACACACAAACATAACCACCACAAACCCCCATTGGGTTTCCAATGCTGTGAATATTTATGAAAGTAGATTGCCTCATCTTCCTCCCACAAACCAGCTGGTGGGTTTGAACTGCCAACCTTGTGACTGCAACCAAATGACTTACCCACTATGCCACTAGAGCTCCTTATTTGAGATAAGGTTTCATATATCATTCCTAATCTTGTACTGTTTTTACTAACTTTATTTTTCTTAATCAGGCTCACATATGATTAGTTTCTTCTATTTGTCTTTATAAAATTCTTTTTTATTCTGAGATGTAGCTGAGATTATCCTATTTTATAGTGCCTATGCAGCATACATTTGGTTTTAATATATCTCTTGTTTTAAGTTTCCTTCTTTTTTTTTTTTTTCTATCATTAGTTATATGGCTTATTGTTGCTTTTTAAGAAACTTGTTTCCTGTATGACTATGTATACATGTGGAGCTGTTTTTCGTTAATTTGGAAGCCATATACTCTATTTTTGGTTTTTGTAGTGCTTATTTTTAAAACTCTGTATAATTCCCTTAGCCCAATGTTTTAGAATTTAGTAATCTCACAGAGCATCTGTTGACTCTGTTATGACTAAGAGAAAATTACCACTTTTCTACTTCCTCTATCTTCCCCCTCCACCTCCAGACTTTCTTTCATTTTATTATTATCTGTAGTTCTTCTCATGGTTTGCTTTACAGCTTCACATAATATTCATAGGCTCCTTTTCTTGGCTTACTCACTCCTTCTATGACAGAGAAAGAGATGACAACTCTTGTATTTTCTTTTCCCTACCTTGATTCTTGTTTTCTTAGTGGATTTACTTTCTTGAGGTTCATAAAATGAACCTTCTGAAACTATATTGCTCTCAGAGATTTATCTTAGTTTTATATTTAAAGGTGTGTCTTATTCCCTATCCCTCTTTTTAATGTGACATCTTTCATCCCTTGAATGTCCAGATTCAACCTCTTATTCTCCTTTTTTTTAATGTATTTTATTGAAATATAATTTATGTACAGTGAAATACAGAAAACTAAAGTGGCATGGGTCAATGCATTTTTGTTGTTGTTGTTGTAATGTTCCCTTCCCTCCCCTCCAACCCCTGGCAACCAACAAAGAAAGTTTCCCTCCATATAAAAACCTTTCCTTGACCCTCCACAACAATGAACTAATGCAATATTTGTCCTTCTTTGATTCACTTATTTCACTCAGCATAATGTCCTCCAAGTTCATCCATATAATGTGGTGTTTTGCAGACGCTTCATTATTCTTTAGTGCTGCAAAACATTCCGTTATGTGTATGTACCATAGTTTGGTCATCCACTCTTCTGCTGATGAGCATGTAGGTTGTTTTCATCATTTTTGCTATTGTAAATAGTGCTGTGATGAACAAGAGTGTCCAAATATCTGTTCCTGTCCTGGCTCTCACCTCTCTAGGATATATACCTAGTAATGGGACTGTTCAGTCAAATGGTATCTCCAATTCCAGCTTTCTAAGGAATTACCATATTGCTTTCCACAGTGTTTGTATCACTTCACAGTCCCACCAGCAGTGTATGAGTGCCCCAATCTCTCCACATCCCTGCCAGCATTTGTTATTTTCTGTCTTGTTGAACCTTGCCATCAGTACGTGAGATGGTATCTCATTGTTGTTTTGATTTGCATCTCTCTGATGGCCAATGATTGTGAGTGTCTCTTCATGTATTAGCTAGCCACTTGAATATCCTCATTGGTGAAGTGGTCTTCTGCCCACTTTTCAATTGGATTGTCAAACCCTTTGCTGTTGAGGTGTTGGAGTTTTTTATAAATCTTAGAGGTAAGTAAGTCCCTTGTCAAGTATGTAATTATCCACAAATATGAATTTGTTGTTGTCTTTTTTGTTATGTGCTTTCTTAGCGTGTCGATTTCTTTGTTCCATATAATTTTCTATGCTGAGCTCATTTTGTTTATGAATCATGTTATCACTTCCTTTGTTGCTATTGTTTTATTATTTGCTAAATATTTGTGCTAATACCTGTGCACCATGTGCATCCTGCTGGGTTTGAAACACCAGTGGCTCAGTCTCAAAACTCATATCAACACGTCACCATGGTAGGACAAACCAACAGAAAAGTTTATCTGTCAAAGTTTGGATATCAACCCAGCTTACAGACTGAGACAGACTAGGAAGAAGGAGGAGGCCATCCACTTCTCAAAGAATTGGCCAGGGAAAACCTTATGAATAGCAAAGAAACACAGATTGATACATTACCACGCAACTTTATGAA
>NW_006921823.1:3258637-3261506 GCF_000298275.1 Orycteropus afer afer | reverse complement strand
TTGGAAGCGAGAATGGCCAGACTTCGTCTCACCTATTTTGGTCATGTTGTCAGAAGGGACCATTCCTTGGAGAAAGATGTCATGCTTGGTAGGGTGGAGGGTCAACAAAAGAGGTGGAGGCCCTCAATGAGATGGATTGACACGGTGACTGCAATGATGGGCTCAAGTATAGCAGGGATCATGGAGCTGGAGCGGGATCGAGCAGTGTTTTGTTCTGCTGTGCATGGAGTCTCGATGGGTTGGAAACGATTTGACGGCACCTAACAACAACAACAACAATTATTTGTGCTGGTCCTCTTTTTAGTTTTGATTTAAAGGTTTATAATTTTTCTTTGAGGTTATCCTGTGATTTATAGTTTTCTACCCAAATTTAGAACAATCCATTCTATCTTGCACTTGTCTTGACTTCCCTACTATCTAGAAGTTCTGTAATGACAGTTTTTTCCCCCTCCTTTTGGTTTGTAGTTGTCTTCATTTGTCAATTGACGTCTCTGGTTCCCTGTTTACAATCTTTTAGGCTTGTTTACTTTGGATAGATACTTCCATAGCTGGGTTGGTTTCTGGGTTATATCATCATGTGTGTTAACGGTCAATTGTTGTTGACTGTTGTTCCTTCTCCATCCAAAGGGCACTTTTTAACATCTCTTGTAAAGTTTATCTGGTTTTAACAAATCCTGTTAATTTCTGCTTATCTGGAAATGTCCTAATTTCACCATCATATTTAAGGGACAATTTTGCTGGGTACAAAATTCTTGGTTGGAAATTTTTCTCTTTCAGGGTTTTATATATACCATGCCATTCTCTTCTAGCCTCCATGTTTTCTGCCAAGATATCTGAGCTTAGTCTTATTGGTTGCCCCTTGTAGGTAACTTTTCATTTTTCTTGTGCTGCTCTCATGATTCTTTCTTTGTCTTTGGTTTTGGAGAGTTTGATGATGATATGTCTGGCTGATTTTCTTTTGGGGTCTATCCTGTTTGGGGTCCATTGGACTTCCTGAATGGATATATTCTCATCTTTCATCATACCAGGAAAATTCTCTTCCAAAAAATCTTGGACAATTTTCTCTGTGGTTTCATTTTTCTCTTCCTGTTCTGGAATTCCGATGACATGTAGGTTATTCCTTTTGATGGTATCCCACATGAACCTTATGCTTTCTTCATTTTGTCTTTTTCCTGATTTATCTCTTTCCAAAGAAGTGTTCAGGTATTTGCTTTCAATCTCACCAATTTTGTCTTCCATTGAATAAATTCTGCTCCTTTGCCCATACAATGTCTTATCTATTTCTGAAAATTTAGTATTAGTCTTCTGGATTTCTGTGAGTAGATTTTGTATCATTTCTAATTTTTCATTTATTTTGTCATTTTGTTCTTGTATTGTCTTTTGAAATTATTGTAGGCTTTTCTCTGTGTTTTCCTTTATCTGTCTCTCAATTCATTGAAGATACCTAAATATAATTCTTTTGAATTCCTTATCAGGCAGTTCCAGTGCTGAGTCTTCCTCAGGGATGTCTTTTGGGTCTGTATCCTGGTCTGTTGTTCCTCCTGCTTCATCTTGCTTCATTGTGTGGACTGTGATGCTCTGTTGTCTCTGAAGCATTGAGACATTTTTGTGTTTATATTTAATTGGCAATTGTGTATTGGGGAGACTTATCCACGATTTTTGTTTTCTTTGTTTTGTTTATATGTTATCTACACAAGCAGGTTACTGTGCTGTGCTCTTCTATTCACTAGTTGACAGCACTTATACTCTCACCACCTGTCTCCTTTATTATTGGCAGCCTCTTATCTGTCCCTGCTGATCTTGGCAAACAGAGCCTATTCCTAGGTCCCTGGAATCTGAATGAGAATGCTAACCTTTTAAAATCCAAAATCATTGGCACTTGTAAAGATTCAAAATGGCTGCACCCTCATTCAGTTTAAACATCCAAATTGGCTGCCACTTGTAAACATTCAAAAGGCTGTGCTCTCAGTCACTTTAAATATCCAAAATGGCCACCATTTGTAAACATTCAAAATGGCTGTGGCTTCAGTCACTTTAAGTATCCAAAATGGCTGCCACTTATAAACAATCAAAATGGCTGCACCCTCAGTCACTTTAAATATCCAAAATGGCTGCTGCTTATAAACATTCAAAATGGTTGCTCCCTTGGTCACTTTAAATATCCAAAATGGCTGCCACATGTAAACAATCAAAATGGCTGCACCCTCCGGACAGCAGAAAGTCAACAGCTCAGGTTATCTCTCTCCTTTCTTTTTCCGTTCCTAGTCATAGGCCACCAGCGCAGTCATCCCTGCAGCCCTTGGTGACCAGGGATGATCTTTAAGTCAATTCTCAGGTCCCAATACCACTTGGAATTATTCGGGCTGTTGGTCCCATCAGGGGGGCTGACAATTCACTGCTCCGACCATCTCTGTACTCACTGTTTTCGTTCAGTCAGGTTTTTCCACTGGTTGGTGCCTAATCCACTTCTGTCTAGTTCCTTTCAAAGCTCAGGGCTCCGGGATTATCTTCTGTATCTCTGTCAATTGGTTTTTCTTTTCTTTGTTGAAGATGATCTGTGTTTCTTCTCTGCCTATTCTTCCATCTTCTCAACCTCTTTTTCAGATATCCAAGGGTAACATTTTCCTGAGTCATTGCCTGTGTGAAATGTTCTACTTCATGATTTTATATTTCAATTCCAGCTTGCCTGAATGTGATAACACTTCATAATATATAACTCATTAAGGTTACTCTGTGGTTTTCTGGGGGAAACTGAGGCCAAGCTGTTGCTTCGTACCTCTCTTTGTCATTTACCTGTTTTGTCTTTCCAGGGAATCTGAAAAATGGTTGTGTTTATTACTTTTATTATGATATATATATATATATATAT
>NW_006921823.1:3245759-3258297 GCF_000298275.1 Orycteropus afer afer | reverse complement strand
AAGGCATTTGGCTGTTAACAAGGTCAGTGGTTCAAACCAACCAGCTGTTCTGTGGGAGGAAAATGAGGCAATCTGCTTTAATAAAGATTTACAGCTTGGAAACCCTATGGAAGGAGTCACTTCAATAGCAATGGATTATATTGTTTATAAACAATTACCAATTCAATAATGTTTACATTCATAGTTCTGTAACATTGTTATTTACATTATGATGTGCAATCATTACCACTATCCCTTTCCAAGTTATTCCAATACAAGTAACAGAAGTTTATTGTCCCCAAAGCAATGATTCTTCATTCTTCTCACACCTGGGAACCACTAATAAACTTTGTTCATTAAACATTTGCCTACTTCATATAAGTGGGATCATACAATATTTGTCCTTTTGTGACTGAATTATTTCACTCAGCATACTATTTTCAAAGTTTACCCATGTTGTGGCATGCAACAGTACTTCATCTATCTTTATGGCAGAGTAATATTCAATTACATGTATATAACACATTTCGTTTATCCATTCATCTATAATTATATTTAAAACTCAGCTAGTCAAATTCTCTGTCAATTTTGTGGTATTCTGGTTTTCCTTTTACCTCTGACAACTCTTCTTGTCAGGTTCTGAAAAGTCCTTTCCTGTTATGTCTTTGAAAATACTATGTGTATTCTCCAATGAGACAGAAAATAACAAATGCTAGCAGGGGTGTGGGGATATTGGGACTCTCATACACTGCTGGTGGGACTGTGAAGTGATACTGTGGAAAGCAGTGTGGCAATCCCCCAGAAAGTGGAATTGGGAATACTATTTGACCCAGAAATCCCATTACTAGGTATATATCCTAGAGAAGTGAGAGCCAGGACAGGAACAGATTCATACACACCCATGTTCATCACAGCACTATTTATAATAACAAAAAGATGATAACAACCTATGCACCCATCAACAGAAGAATGGGTAACCAAACTATAGTACATACACACAATGCAACACTAAAAATTAATGTAGAGCCAGCAAAACACCACATCACATGGATGAACTTGGAGGACATTAAGTTGAGTGAAGTAAGTCAATCATAGATGGACGAATATAGTATTAGTTCATTGCTGTGGAGGTTCAAGGAAAGGCTTATATATTGAAGGAAACATTTTTTGTTGGTTGCCAGGGGTGACAGGGGAGGGGAGGGAACACTGCAAAAAAAGAAAAAAAAAAAAGAATGCATTGACCTATGTCACCTTAGTTTTGTGTATTTCACTATACATAAATTGCATTTCAATAAAATGCAATAAAAAAAATCACATACATGAAAAAGAAAATGCTATGCATTTTCTCTACAGGGGCCCCTGCTTGATCGATGACAATTACCTTTGTATTAAACATCCTTGATCTCCATGGGTGCAATCTCTTTTTTGTCTGCATTCATCTATTTCCATTTTTCCTTCTCCATTTATGGGAAAGGCCTCAAATCATTCCTGTTAATGAGTAACTTGTCTAAAACCAAATCTATTCTATTATTTCCTATTTCATTTATGAAATATGCACTGGTGACATTTTCAAAACTTTGATCTAAGCTTCTAATTTTCTTCTGGAATAGATCTTTACATGTGTGATTACATATTATATTTCTTCCTTCTTTCTCCACTTCTTTCTTTATTCTTTCTCTAATAATTACATAGTTCATTCATTTATGTTGTACTATAGTTGCACACTAATAACCAAAGATAAGATATCCAGGGCATGATGCATGAAGAAAGCAAAAAGTCATTAAGAATACAAAAAATAAAAGAAAGAAAGGTCTAAAATGGATGTCAGATGAGACTCTGAAATTTGCTTTTGCACATAAAATAGCAAAACTGAAAGGAAGAAATGATGAAGTAAAACAGCTGAACAGAAGATTTCAAAAGGTGCCTTGAGAAGATAAGTCAAGTATTATAATAAAATGCACAAAGACCTGAACTTAGAACAGCAAAACTGAAGACCAAGCTTTACATTTCTCAAGCTCAAAGAACTGAAGAAAAAAATTAAGTCTCAAATTTGAAGGATTCTGTGGGTAAAATACTGAATGATGCAGGGAGCATCAAAAAAAAAAAAAAAAAAAAGATGGAAGGAAAACACAAAGTCACTGTACCAAATAGCATTGGTTGACATTCAACCATTTCAAGAGGTCGTATATGATCAAAAATCGATGGTATTGAAGGAAGAGGTCCAAGCTGCACTGAAGGAATTGGTGAAAAATAAGACTCATGGAATTGATGGAATACCCATTGAGACGTTCCAACAAACAATGCAGCTCTGGAGGTGTGCACTTGTCTATGTCAAGAAATTTGGAAGCTAGCTACCTGGCCAATTGACTGGAAGAGATCCATATTTATGCCCACTCCAAAGAAAGTTTATCCAACAGAATGAGAAAATTATCAAACAATATCATTAGTATCACACACAAGTAACGGTTGCTGAAGGTAACTCAGAAATTGCTGCAGCAATATTTCAATAGGGAACTGCCAGAAATTCAAGTTGGATTCAGAAGGAGATGTGGAACTAAAGATATCATTGCTGATATCAGATGGATTTTGCCTGGAAGCAGAGAATACACCAAAGATGTTTACCTATGTTCTACTGACTATGAAAGGCATTGGACTGCATGGATCCTGTACATAGGCCAAGTGGCAGTTCTTCAAACAGAACAAATACTGAGGGGTTTAAAATCAGAAAATGTGTGTGTCAGAGTTGTTTGCTTTAACCATTCTTATTCAATCTGTGTGCTGAGCAAATAATCTGAGAAGCTGAACTATGTGAAGAAGAAGTTGGTGTCAGGATTGGAGGAAGACTGTTAACAATCTGTGATATGCAGATAACACAACATTGCTTGCTGAAAGTTAAGAAGACTTGAAGCACTTACTGATGAAGATGAACGACTACAGTCTTCTATGTGGATTACACCTCAGCATAAGAAAACAAAAATTCTCATAACTGGACCAATAAGCAAAATCATGATAAACAGAAAATACTGAAATTTTCAAGGATTACATTTCACTTGAGTCCACAGTCAACACCTATGGAACAGCAGTAAAGAAATCAAATGATATATTGCATTGGGCAAATCATCTGCAAAAGACCTTTTGTAAGTCTTAAAAACTAAAGATGGCATTTTGAAGATAAAGGTGTGCCTGACCCAAGCCACTATATTTCTAGTCATATGCATTCAAAACCTGGAAAATTAATAAGGAAGACAGAAGAATAATTGATGCCTTTGAATTATGATGTTTGTGAAGAATATTGAATATATCATGGACTGCCAGAAGAACAAACAAATCTGTCTTGGAAGAAATATAGCTAGAATGCTCCTTAGAAGCAAAGTTGCTAAGCCTGCAACTCTCATACATTGGACATGTTATCAGGAGGAACTGGTTCCTGGAGAAGCACATCATGCATGGTAAAGTAGAAGAGTCAGAGAAAAAGAGAAAGACCCTCAATGAGAAGGATTGACACAGTAATTGTGACAATGGGCTTAAACATAGCAGGATTGTCCACAATTGGGCAGTGTTTTGTTCTGTTATACATAGGATTGCTATGAGTTGGAACTTAGTGAATGGCACCTAACAACAACAGTTGTTGTTATTGTCCAGGTTATAGTCTTTTCTATTGTTTGGCTAAATAAAAGTTCGACCATCATAGTAAGTTCAGTTCCAGGCTTGAAGAGTGTCTAAAGGCCATAGTCTCAGAGGTTCCATCAGTCTATATTAGACCAGTAAGCTTTGTCCTTTTTATTATTTTGATCTTTGTTTCAGTTTTTTCTCCCACTCTGTCTAGGACCTCCTATTGTGATCCCTTTCAGAGTGGTCAGCAATGGTAGACAAGAACTATCTAGTTCTTGTATCAGGGTCATGGAGGCTCAGGTTCTCATGGTACATTAGTTCTTTGGACCAATTATTTCCTTGCTTCTTTGATTTTTGTTACTCTTCTTTTCTCTGGCTGGGAAGAAACCAGTTCTTGAGCCTTAGATAGACACTCACAAGTGTTTTAGATCACAGTCAATATTCACCAAAGTAAGATATAGCACATTATCTTTGTGGACAATGCTATGATAATTGATGTTGATGTCCCCCACGATTATGGTCTTGAGTATACAGGCCCATTGACTTATTCCTCCAAGGTTATGGCTAAGAAGTTTTCCAAATTTTCCCCTGCAAGCTCTATTATATTCAAGAATATATTTGTAGCACCTATAAATAAGTATGTAAAAATATTCTCTGTCAAACCTATATATATATATATACACACACATACATATTCATGGGTGTAGTCCCATTCACCTTCCCACATCTGTTCATCTTGAGTCTCTATCTATGTATCAACTCATAGATTATTGTTACTGATGTTTTTGCAGGATTTTGTATGTAATAATATTTACCTTTATTGCCTTAAACTCTTGTCTTCCTCCCAGTGTCTTCCTTTGCCTTGATTGTTTTGTACTGACCTCCCTCTTATTATATATTGCCTTGCCTTTCACCCAAGTAGTGCCTAAAGCATTTGACTGCTAACCAGAAGGCTGGTGTTTCAAACCCACTAGCCACTCCTCAGAAGAAAGACTGGGCAATCTACTTCTGTAGAGATACAACCTCAGAAACCCAAGGAGGGGTCACTAGGAGTCAAGTCAACTATACAGCAGTGAGTTTTTGTTTGTTTGTTTGTTTGTGTTTTTTTTTACCCTCTGGTAAGCAAGCTCCAGGACCAGTGGAAGGCAGGTGTTTGTGTGTGTTGAGCCGCCCCAGACACAGACTGCAGTAAGCCAGCCCCAAGACCAGCAGAAGGTGGGTGTTTGCATGCATGGAGCCACCCCAAGTTCAGGCCACAGTAAGCCAGCCCCGGGACCAGCAGAAGGCGGGAGTTAGCCCTTGCAGCAGGACAGGTAATAGAGCAGGGCAGGGGAGATCAGGAAATGAGCAGAGTAGATAAGAACAGCTAGGAGAAACAAACTTGATTGTCAGTTTGTCTTATTGTGGTGGCTTGAGTGTTGCTGTCAAGCTGGAGGCTATGCCACTGACATTTCAAATGCCAGCAGGGTTACTCATGGTGGCCAGGTTTCAGTGGAGCTTCTAGACTAAGACAGACTCTGAAGAAGGAAGAGGCCATCCACTTCTCAAAGAATTGACCAGTGAAAACCTTATGAATAGCAGTGAAACACTGTCTGATATATTACTGGAAAACCTTATGAATAACCCTGGAACACTCTCCAATATAGTGCCGCAAGATGAGACCCTCAGGTTGGAGGGCACTCAGAGTAAAAGTGGGGAAGAGCTCCCTCCTCAGAGTAGACCTGACCTTAATCATGTGCATAGAGTAAAGCTTTTGGGACCTCCATTTGCCGATGTGGTACATCTCAAGATGAGAAGAAACATCCATTAATAATCAGAACATGCAATGTACTAAGTATGAGTCTAGGAAAATTGGAAGTTGTCAAAAATGAAATGGAACGCATAAAAATTTATATCCTAGCCATTAGTGAGCTGAAATGGATTGGTTTTGGCCATTTTGCATCAGACAATCATAAGATCTACGATGCCATGAATGACAAATTGAAGAATGGTGTGGCATTCATCATCACAAAGAATGTATCAAGATCTATCCTGAAGTACAATGCTGTCAATGTTCGGGTAATATCTATACACTTACAAAGAAGATCAGCTAATACTATTATTCGAATTTACACACAAACCACCAATGCCAAAGATGAGGAAATTGAAGATTTTTACCAACTTCTGCAGTCTGAAATTGACTGAACATGCAATCAAGATGTGCTGATTATCACTGGCGATTGGAATGAAAAAGTTGGAAACAAAGAAGAATCACCAGTAGCTGGAAAATATGGCATTGGCGATAGAAATGATGCTGGAGATTGCATGATAGATATTGCAATACCAATGACTTATTCATTGAAAATACATTTTTTCAACAACACAAATGATGGATTTACATGTGGACTTCACCAGAAGGTCCACAGGAATCAGATTGACTAAATCACTGGCAAGAGAGGATGGAGAAGCTCAGTATCTTCAGCCAAAACAAGGCCAGGAGCTGATTGTGGAACAGACCATCAACTGCTCATATGCATGTTCAAGTTGAAGCTGAAGACAATTAAAACAAGTCCACAACATCCAAAATGTAGCCTTGATTATATCCCTCCTGAATTTAGGACCATCTAAAGAATAGATTTGATGCACTGAACACCAATGATAGAAAACCATGGGAGTTGTGGGATGACATCAAGAACGTTATTCATAAAGAAAGCAAAAGGTCATTAAAAACACAGGAAAGGAAGAAAAGACCAAAATGGGTGTCAGAAGAGACTCTGAAACTTTCCCTTGAGTGGAGAGTAGCTAAAGCAGATAGAAGAATTAACAGGATAAAATTAAGAAGACAAAGTCGATTACTAGAAGGAAATGTGCAGAGCCTTAGAGCTAGAAAACCAAAAGGGAAGAACACCTTGACATTTATCAAGCTGCAAGAACTGAGGAAAAAATTTAAACCTCTAGTTGCAATATTGAAAGATTCCATTGGCAATATCTTGAATGATACAGATCAAAAGAAGATGGATAGAATACAGAATCACCATACCAAAAAGAATTGGTCAATATTCATCCATTTCAGGAGGTGACATATGATCAAGAACCAATGGTATTGAAGGAAGAAGTTAAAGCTGCACTGAAGGAATTGGCAAAAAACAAGGCTCTGGGAATTGATGGAATACCCATTGAGATGTTTCAACAAACGGATGCTGTGCTGGAGGCACTCACTCGGCTATGCCAAGACATTTGGAAGACAGCTACCTAGCCAACTGACTGGAAGGAATCTATATTTGTACCCATTCCAAAGAAAGGTGATCCCACAGAATGTGAAAATTATCAAAAAAT
Organism: Orycteropus afer afer; assembly: GCF_000298275.1. Taxonomy (NCBI): domain Eukaryota; kingdom Metazoa; phylum Chordata; class Mammalia; order Tubulidentata; family Orycteropodidae; genus Orycteropus; species Orycteropus afer. The sequence continues at coordinate 3,251,391 of NW_006921823.1, read as the reverse complement.
ATCACTCATATCACATGCAAGTAAGATCTTAGTGAAGATAATTCAGAAATGGTTGCAGGAGTATATTGACAGAGAACTTCCAAAAATGCAAGCTGGATTCAGAAGGGGATGTAGAGCAAGGGATATCATAGCTGATGTTCCTGGCTCAAAGCAAAGAATACCAGAAAGATGTTTACTTGTGTTTTATTGACTATGCCTAGACATTTGATTGTGTGGATTATAACAAATTATGGATAACATTGAGAAGAATGGGAATTCCAGAACACTTGATTGTACTCATAAGGTACCTGTACATAGACCAAGAAGTTGTTGTTCAAACAGAACAAGGGAATACTGTGTTTTGGTTTCCTAGTGCCACTCTAACAGGAATATACCACAAATGGGATGCCTTGAAGAAACAAGACTTTATTCTCTCACAGTTTGGAGGCTTTAAGTCCAAGTTCAAAGCACCAGGATCTAGAAGCTTGGTAAAAGTCCCACATCCTTGGGCTTCAGCTCTGCCTCATGCTCCTGGCCCAGTGAAGCTAGAGGCTTTTCTTCACTCAGACAGCTGCTGGCTGCTGAGGCTGACAAACCCAAAGTTGACAAATAACAAGGCACAGTCCTGATGATTACCAAAGCACACAACAGGCCATTCATTCAAGTCCTTTGAAAGTTCCCAAGGTCGGCAGAGTATGGCAGGCTTCCATAATTAATTTTTATTTTTGTGTTTTTGAATTTTGTTCCACATTCTTCTTCCCACTCTACCAAGGATCTCCAGACTTGATCTCTTTCCGAGCAATTGGCATTGGTAGCTGGGCACAGTCTATTTCTTCTGGTCTCAGGGTCATGAAGGCTGAGGTCCTCATGGTCCATCTTATCTTTGGACTAATTATTTCCAGATGGTTTTGATTTTCTTCACTCTTCTTTGCTCCAGATGAGAGGAGACCAACAGTTGTATCTTAGATGGCCGCTCAAAGGCTTTTAAGACTCCAGTCACTACTCACTAAAGTAGATTGTACAACAAGATTTTTATGTACTGTTGTGTCAATAGGAGCTTTCATGGTGTAGTGCCTAAGGCATTTGACTGCTATCCAGAAGGCTGGCAGTTCAAACCCACCAGCTACTCCTCAGAAAAAAGATTGGGCAATATACTTCCATAATGATACTGTCTTGGAAACCCAAGGAGGGGTCACTATGGGTTGGATCCAACTCGATGGCAGTGGGTTTGGTTTTTGTGTTTTGGTTGTGTCAGTTGAACATGATGCCTCCTGAGACTATGGTCCCGAGCCTCAGGCCTGGTGAGTCTCTCTCTTGAGGTGTTTGGTTTTCTCTGAGAAGCTGCTCCAATCCTATCTTCTGTTGCTTCTGCAATGTATGTGGCTAATTTTGTGGCACAAGTGCATATGTAAGATTGTCTTCAGCCAAATCTATCTTTGGTCTAGGGTGTATTGCTAATCACCTACCCCAACCTGATCTTCTCACCTGTCTATGCATTTATCCATAGCCTAGTGTTTGGTGCCAGTCTATACCTTCTGTACACATTTCTGTGTCTTTCCTTTCCCCAGTGCCACCATGATGGTCACAGACTCTTTCCATATCATCCCTCTCTTCACCCAAATCAACATGTGACCCCCAACTGGTCTGAAATTTTCCCTTCTCTTCCTTCTCATCCCTGGTAACCAAGCAAAGTGAATTTTTTTCCCTGAGTAAACCTTTCTTTGACTTTTTTACAATAATAGTCTCATACAATTTTTTGTCCTTCTGTGATTGACTTATTTCACTCACCATAATATCCTCCAAATTCGTCCACATTGTGAGATGATTCACGTATTCTTCATTATTCTTTAATGTTGCATAGTATTCCATTGTGTGAATGTACTATAGTTTGGTTATCCATTCATTTGTTGATGACCATTTAGGTTATTTTAGTCTCTTTGCTATAATGAATTGTGCTTCAATGAACATGGGTGTGCACATGTCTGTTTGTGTCCTGTCTCTCACCTCTTTAGGATATATTCCTAGTAATGAATTGCTGGATCAAACAGTATTTCTATTTTCGGTTTTTTAAGGAAATGCCATACCATTTTCCATGATGGTTGTACCATTTTGCAGTCCCACCAGCAGCGTATGAGAGTTCCAATCTCTCTGCAACCTCACCAGCATTTGTTATTTTTCTGTCTTATTGAACTTTGCTATTATTGTTGGGGTGAAATGATATCTCATTGTTGTTTTTATGTTCATCTATTTGATGGCTATGATCATGAGCATTTCCTCATCTGTTTATTGGCCACCAGTATATCTTCTTTAGTGATGTGTGTCTGCTCATATAAATGGGACTTCCTTAAGTTATAAGGAAATGAGCTTATCTTTTTTACTTGAAAATGATTGTCATGGGATTTATCAACAAGTGTATGTTATTTAGACATAATCTTGCTCTCTGAGAATTACATGTATAAACACTTAAAGGTTCTGATTTGGAAATATATTGCTCACATGTGATACCATTTAATGTATAAAAAAATTATTGAAAGATCTCTATCTTCTTAAAATACCAGATTTTATTATTAATCTACTTAAAATTGAGAGGGAGCATTGTTAACCATTTGCATAAAGTTAAATAAGTTGAAAATAAAAGTGTATTGGAGACCAAAATAAATTTTAATTTTTATGGTTAGAAAAGATTATATGTTTAAGATTTTCACATCCATTCTTTTGGTTAAAAACTAAGTAACTTATTTAGCTCCATTTCCAACTCTAAATTTTGCTAATTGTTTCAGTGCAGTAGGGTGGCTACTCAAAAAGTATTAGAACAATTACAATATCGGAGAAGGAGATTTGAAACTCCTTTTAACAAATTGTTGTTGTTGTTGTTGTTGTTATATGCCGTCGAGTCGGCCCTGACTCATAGCGACCCCTCCTTGGGTTTCCGAGGCAGTATCACTATGGAAGTAGGATTGCCCAACCTTCCTTCCGAGCTTTTAACAAATAGCTAAATATTATTGAGTTACAGGAAAAACACAAATCCCAGGGATCATGCTGTTGTTGTTGTTATGTGCTATCGAGTCATCTCCAACTCATAGTGATCCTATGCACAGCAGAATGAAACACTGCCTGGTCTTGTGACAGCCTCATGATCCTCTCAAAACCTGAGCCCATCATTGCAGCCACTGTGTCAGTCCATCTCATTGAGGGACTTACTCTTCTTCATTGACCTTCCACTTTACCAAGCATGATATCCTTCTCCAGGGAATAGTTCATTCTGAAAAAATGGCCAAAATAGGTGAGACAAAGTCTGGCCATTCTTCCTTCCAAGAAGTATTCTGGATGCACTTCTTCTTCCAGGACATATTTGTTAGTCCTTTTAGTAGACCATCATACTCTTAGCATTCTTCTCTGACACCACAACTCAAAAGCATCACCTCTTCTTCTGTCTTCCTTATTCATTGTCCAGATCTCACATGCCTAATAAGTGATTGAAAATACCATGGCTTGGGTTAGGTGCATCTTAGTCTTCAAGGAGACATCTTTTCTCATCAGCACTTTAAAGAGTTCTTTTGCAGCAGATTGGCCCAATCTAATATGTCATCTGATGTCTTGAGTGTCGTTTCCATTGGTGTTGATTGTAGAGCCAAGTAATACGATATCCTTGAAAACTTCAATTTTTTTTCTCCATACCGTGTTCTGGTTACCTAGTGCCACTCTGACAGAATTGTACCACAAATGGGATGGCCTTAACAAACAGGAGTTTATTATCTTACATTTTGGAGGCTTTAAGTCCAAGTTCAAAGTGCTAGGCTCCAAGGACTGGATGAAAGCCCCTCAACTTTGAGGTACAGCTCTGCCTCCTGCTCCCAGCCGACTGGAGCTAGAGGTGTTTCTTCACTTAGACAGCTGCTAGCTGCTGAGGCTGAGAAGCCCAAAAGTTGACAAGTAAAAAGGCACAGTCCTGATGTTACCAAACCACATGGCAGGCCATTAACATAATATAAGTCCGTTGTAAGTCCCAAGGTCAGCAGAGCATAGCAAGCTGCTGAGCAATGACACGGCTACATGCAGGGTCCAAATGTGCCATAGGCTAGAGACCATTCCCAAGGCTTCTCCTTATATATAGGAAGCAGAACACATCCCAAAGGCAGCTACTCAGCTGCTTCTGGTAGATCCCACCACGGAGCTGAGTACCAGTTGCCTGATGGGGAATAACTATCACCAGCTGCCCAGCCACTCAGCCAGGTCCAGCCAAGTTGACACACAAACATAACTACCACAATTCCACCCCTTTTCAACTTGTCATCTGTACAGATCTTCATTGGGTGGCATCTGTACAAACGTCCTTACTGGGTGGCTCCAGTCCCCTAGTTCCTCTAAGTGGCGACCTCACCCCCTTGGCCTGGCAGCCCCTTTCCTCTCCCTCTTGGGCATGGCAGCCTGACCCCCTCACTCTTGGACAGTGTCTATTGCTCCATCCCACTGGCTCACATGAACGAGCAGCTTTACACTCCAGAACCAAGTTGGTGAAGGCCTGTCTCTTTGAAACCTAGGGGGCTGTGATCATTCCACCCCCAAAGGCCAAGGTCCTACCGTTTCAGGCTGAGGCAGCTCTGCTTCCATTTCCTTGGTCTCTGCTTCTACTGATTAATGCCTGAAGGCAACCCACTCCAGCAGAAAGCCACCTACCCAATGGCACCCAGCTTTCTCCTCCATGTGCTGGTAAAGCTGTCGCTGTCTCATGCCAGTCATCTCAGCTCCCCTACTGCCATCTCTCATGCCAGTCTCTTGCTCTGCACCTACCATCTATCATGCTGTATGCCAGGGTCTCTTTACCAGAGTCTTGGGTCAAGGACACACTCCACTCTTGTTTCCACATTTTAGATATCTGTCAGAGCAGCACCCCACTCTTTCAGTACAAAATTCCCAAAGTGTGGCAATGGGCCTATGCTCACAGAATTCACTAGTATTACCATTTTCTCCATCATCCTAAAGCAGCTGGCTTGATAGAACAATGGAATGGCCTCCTGAAAACACAATTATGGTGCCAACTAGGTGGCAATACCTTGATGGGTTGGGGCAATGTTTTCCAGGAGGCTGTATATGCTCTAAATCAACGTCCAATATATGGTTCTTGTTCTCCAATAGCCAGGATTCATGGGTCCAGGAACCAAGGGGTGGAAACGGGAGTGGTATCACTCACTATTACCGCTAGTGACCTACTTAAAAATTTTTTGCTTCCTGTCCCCGCTACCCTATGCTCTGCAGGTCTGGAGATCTTAGTCCCAAAGGGAGGAACACTCCCACCTGGAGACACAATACTTATTGCATTGAACTGGAAATTAAGAATGCTACCTGGCCATTTGGCTTTCTCATGCCTCTGGATCAACAGACAAAGAAAGGCATTACTGTACTATCTGGTATGATAGATCCTGATTACCAATGGGAAATTGGATTAACATTACATAATGGAGGTAAAGAAGAATATGTCGGGAATACAGGAGATTATTTAGGACATCTCTTAGTACTACCATGTCCTGTGATTAAAGTCAATGGAAAATTACAGCAACCCAATTCTGATACGACTACTGATGGCCCAGACCCTTCAGGAATGAAGGTTTGGGTCACCCCACCAGGCAAAGAACCACAACCAGCTGAGGTGCTT